>NW_027507181.1:40000-72500 GCF_052324685.1 Brachyhypopomus gauderio
TGGTCTTCATCCCCATGTTTAAGTGTGTGTGTGTGTGTGTGTGTGTACCTGAGTGAGGGGCTGCTAACGCTGGTCTTCATCCCCATGTTTAAGTGTGTGTGTGTGTGTGTGTGTACCTGAGTGAGGGGCTGCTAACGCTGGTCTTCATCCCCATGTTTAAGTGTGTGTGTGTGTGAGAGAGTGTGTGTGTACCTGAGTGAGGGGCTGCTAACGGTGGTCTTCATCCCCATGTTTAAGTGTGTGTGTGTGTGTGTGTGTGTGTACCTGAGTGAGGGGCTGCTAACGCTGGTCTTCATCCCCATGTTTAAGTGTGTGTGTGTGTGTGTGTGTGTGTGTGTACCTGAGTGAGGGGCTGCTAACGCTGGTCTTCATCCCCATGTTGCGGTGGTTACTCTGGGTCTTTACTGCCTCGTCCCACATGCTCATCCCACCTGCACTGGAACTGCCAATCTTGCCCTCCATACCCGCCCCTGGCCACACCCCCACAGAGCTCTCCGCCCACTGACCCATGGCCAGCTGTTGGGGGAGAAGGGGGGAGGGGTTGTGTCATTTCACCTTTATAATTACGCTTCATTGTTAATGCCAGTAGGTTTACTATAGCCACAGAGGTCATATGAACCTACATGTTAATTAGGGCTGTATGTGCAGGTGGAGAACAATCACCATGTAGTGTCTCATTCACACACGTGTAGTCTGATTAAGAACTGTACAGTGTATGGGAGCTCAGAGGTCTGATATGATCTAATGTGTGACTGTGTGTGTGTGTGTGTATAGTGTGTGTGTTCTTACCCTCTGCTGCTGGGCTCTCTGCTGCTGCTGCTGTTTGTGGAGTCTCTCCGCCTCCAGCTCCAGCAGGGCCAGGTTCTTCCCCTGGGACTTACTGTGAGGAAACCCCGCCTCCTGGGCGGAGCCCCAGCTTGTCCCGCCTTGCCCCGCCCCCTGCTGGTGGTGGCTTTGCTGGAGCAGTTTCATGATGAGCTCCTGCTGCTGACGGCACTGCTGCTCCACACACACACACACACACACACACACACACACACACACAGGCCAGCCAGGTGAGGCTACAGAGGAGGCTACACCCCACCCCCCCAGGTGTCCAGGAGAGCTGCTCACCTGTTTGCGGCGGTAGAGCTCCTCCTCCTCCCTTCTCTTCTGCTCCTCCTCTCTCCTCCTCTTCTCCTCCCTCCTCTTACGCTCCTCCTCCTCCCGCTTCACCCTGAGTTCAGCTTCACGCCGCTCCTGCTGGAGCTGACACACGCACACGCGCGCACACGCACGCGCACACACCCCCAGGTAGATGCAGGCACACACACACACACACACACACACACACACACACACACACAGATGCAGGCACACACACACACACAGATGCAGGCACACACACACACACACACGCACGCACACACCCCCAGGTAGATGCAGGCACACACACACACACACACACACACACACACACACACACACACACAGATGCAGGCACACACACACACACACACACACGCACGCACGCACACACCCCCAGGTAGATGCAGGCACACACACACACACACACACACCCCCAGGTAGATGCAGGCACAGGCACAGGCACACACACACACACACACACGCACACACCCAGGTAGATGCAGGCACACACACACACACACACACAAAGCTATTGTTTAGCCAGCCATAGGAGTTGCATGGCAATTGAGAGAATTATACACCTTTAATGAATAAAGATTAATTGAAGAAATACAGTAAAGAGAAAGTGGAAGACAAACTGTGCGCAAACACACAAACTCGCGCAAACGATCATACACACACACAATCACAAACATAGGAATTAACCTGTCTTACTTTCTGCAGCTGCTCGAGAGTTGTACCCTGAGGTGAGTTACTCATGGCTAGATCCCACAGACCAGACTCGCCACCTGGTCCACGCACACAAGAGACACACACACACACACACACACACACACACACGTCAGGAGGGGACCACGTCTTCTTCTCAAGTCAGAAGGCTCAGCCAGTGAGTTCCCCGTGTGGATGAACGGGGCTTCAGAAGGAGTCACCTGTCTGCTGTGAGGATGAGGTATGCAGGTCCCACACGGGCCCGGACTCCGGCACCGACACGGACCTGTTCATCGCAGGTATCATGCCCGTCTCCCCACACCTGACACACACACACACACACACACACACACACACACACAGAGAGAGAGGAGTCAGACCCGTCTAAGTGTGTGTGGTACGTAGCAGTGAGCCGTGGAGGGGGTGGTACCTGTTGAGGTGTTGGTACCGGACGTGCAGCTGCTGGTACAACGCTGCCGTGGCCGCCTGCTCCAACTGCTTCTTCACCAACTCCTGGTCCATGTTGCCCTGCAGGGTCAAAGGTCAGCTCATCACAGGGACCCAAACACTGCACCCCATTCAACACAACCTGGAACTGTTATGACACTTAGGTTAACTGTAGTCCAACTGTGGCACAACTATGGTACTGCTGATGTGATGTGTGTGAGAGAGTGTGTGTGTGCGCGCGTGTCTCACCAGAAGGGGCGGGGGGGAGGGTCCTGGGGAGAAAGGCACACGCCCCCACATCTTGATGACGTCTCCCAGGGGCTGGAAGCCCTCATCACAGCCCCTCTTCACCAGCAGGGTCATGATGAAATAACCCGCCTGGAACCACTCGCACATCTCCACAGGACTGAAGGGTCCTGCAGACGCAGACACACTCAGGACACGTGTGGTGGGAGCACACACACACACAGCACAAAACACGTGCACGGGGGAAAGGGCCCACCGCTCACCCCTACAGAACTGAAGTGAAGCCACCTTATAGAGACCACACAGACAGCACAATCTTGTGTACAATACATGATTATTACTGAAATAATGTATAAACAGACTCAAATGTGTAATAATTGTATGGTGCTCAGGTTCTTACAGATAAGCTGATCGTTATTACAGTAGTGAGGAGAGTCAGGACTGCAGAGTGTGTGTGTGTACTACATATAAGTAAATGTGTGTTTATATACCTTGTATCTCTCCTTGAGGGTCTTTGTAGAACCACTTCATTGCAGACTCGTGTGTGAGTGGCAGAGCACTGGCAGAGTGAGAGTGTGTGTGCGTGGGCGGGTGTGTGTGTGTGTGCGCGGCCGGGTGCGCGTGTGTGTGAGTGGCAGTGCCGTGGCCATCCTGAAGTGCTTGTGTGAAACACTCCTCGTCCAAAGAGGTGTCCTGCAGAGAGGCGACCATCTTCTCTGCCTCCTGAAATGAGAAACGCACACAAGTCACATTCAGTTCATCTGGCACATCACTGTGTGTTGAACACACGACAAAATTTATCACATCTGTACAAAACGAGGCGTAAGACGTGCAGCACAACGCTGGCTGTGGAGACCTGCTGCAAGTGCTTCATGCCCTCCTCCTCCTCCGTGTCTCCCCCTGGTGGTGGGAGGTCGGGACCAGCACAGGGGGCGGATGTGGCAGCAGCGGAGGAACTCTTACTGGGCTGAGTGCTGCCCCCTGGTGGAGATGCATCTGAGAAAAAAATCCACAAACAGTTGAGGGACAGAGAAGATGGTGAGAATGATGGTCCTTAACGTCCATACCACCATTAGAAATGAATCTCTACATTCACTGCACACAGCCATGTTCTGCAGTACCTTCAGGAGCGTGGAGACGGGTCATTGGTGGGACCAGGATGGGTGTCGGGGGCGTCTTCTGCTCAGTGGGGTGAGTGGGGGTAGGGGCGGAGGCTGTGGGTGGAGAAGAGGCTTTCACATCTCCACCGTTGGTCAGCCGCATGGTGTCAGTCTCCTCTACTGCACCGTCGACACGGAGAAAAGGGGGCGGGAGTGAGAGAGCATACGACAACCAACAGACCCGACATCACGCCAACGCAGGCCACGCCCCCCAGAGGAGGAGCCCACAGGTTCCGTCTCTCACCTTTCTCAATAGGGCTGTCCTTCCTCTCCGGGGTGACGTCCTCTTCCTCCTCCAGGGCCTCAAACTCCAGCTCCTGGTCCTCTGGGATCGCCTCTCTCGAGGTCTTCTGAAGACACGGGGGAAAAAATGAAGCCCTTGATCTTCACGTTCCACACGACGGCGTCTGAGCAGTTACGCTGCCCTGAGCCCGCGGGCCAGGAGGCAGGTGGGACTCACCTTCACACACATGGAGGCCCCAGGAGGAGGCAGGTGGGACTCACCTTCACACACATGGAGGCCCCAGGAGGAGGCAGGTGGGACTCACCTTCACACACATGGAGGCCCCAGGAGGAGGCAGGTGGGACTCACCTTCACACACATGAAGGCCCCAGGAGGAGGCAGGTGGGACTCACCTTCACACACATGAAGGCCCCAGGAGGAGGCAGGTGGGACTCACCTTCACACACATGAAGGCCCCAGGAGGAGGCAGGTGGGACTCACCTTCACACACATGAAGGCCCCAGGAGGAGGCAGGTGGGACTCACCTTCACACACATGAAGGCCCCAGGAGGAGGCAGGTGGGACTCACCTTCACACACATGAAGGCCCCAGACGAGTCGAAGGTGCCCATCTCGCCCTCCTCTTCATCGGTGCACCACTCTGGCAGGCCGTCCCTGTCCTCCTCTCCGCCCTCGCTCCCCGCCCTCCTCCGCCCGTCTCCGTCCCGGAAATCAAAGTCAAACTTCCTGCGCCGCCCGTCGCTGCTGCCGTGGTCTCTCCACCCGGCTGAGCGCGGACCTCCATCTTACAGGAAAAATAAACACACCCACACAATGAGTTCACAAATAAACAAATATCTAAATTAAATCATCCTATAAAGCAATTTACAAAAGATGCAACGTGAACCACAATTTATCAAAACTTATATAGTAACCTTTTACTTTTTCCCCCCCTCTTTTTAAAAGAATCTTCTGGTATATAACTGGTAAGTAGAAAGTGCAAATAACAGCACTTGTGTTTGTGTGCTGTTCTCAGCACTGAATTTATGCAGAATTACTGTGTTCCAGTGTGTTTATGTTGTTTTGTGTGCGCGCCTGTGTGTGAGCATGTATGTATGTATGTATATGTGTGTATATGTGTGCGCGCGTGAGAGTGTGTGTGTGAGAGTGTGTGTGTGTGTACCATCACGGCGAGCCCCCGCTATCCTCCAGCTCCCGCCTGGTTCTCCCTCCTCCTCCTGCGTCTCCTCTCGTAGGGTACGCCAGTTATCGCTGTCCGAGCGGGCGAAGTCCTTCCGGCTGCCTGCGCCTCCGTCCTCAAAGCCACCTCGTCCTGCCTCTCTCCGGACAGGCTTCTCGAAACGCCGCTCACTTCTGGAACACACAAACACCGCGTCAAACACATCGCACGAGAGACCACACAAAGTGTGCCTTCTCAGCCACCGTAGTGCTAGGCAAAACAAGGAAACAGCTTTGACTATGTACAGGCATGCGAGCCTAGGCTACAGAGGTAGTGTAGTGTACGGTATTTGTTGTTGCGCTGCTAAAGTATGAAGAAAAAGAAGTCCAAATGGCTCCGCGGTCTTTGAAAGCAACCATTTGGAAACACTTTAGATTTTACAGTCAACCCGGCCTGGGTAAGAATGGGCTTGATTGTTTGCACACGCATAAAAGACGCTACAGATGATATTAGGGAGTTACAGTGATTATAACTTAGTTCATTGGAACACTCTAGTTTTGTCCTAACTAGATATTTAGACATAATACTGCTGTAATACTGCAAAGTCTTGGTCAAAGGTGAACTTCGTATAGCCAGTGTGTATTTTATTTAAAATAATTAACACCCTTGAGGCAGTGTGTCTTTGGACATAGATAATGCCGTGCTGTTTGCTGTGATGGATAATTAAAGTGTAGCTCTTATTTATGCATAGAAACGTAAATCGACAATATAATCTGTAGCGTTATGCGCAGATAAACGAGGAGAGTCGGAATTCATCACAACACCGGCTGAAAGCCAAATCTGTCGCACATGAAATGCTACAGGCACCGTTCAGAAACTGATCAGTTCTGTTAAATGTATTCAGTTCAGTAGATATATGCGGCTTTTAGAAAATATGGTATATATATTTTTTTTTCATATGTGAAGTGGAAGTCTTGGCAGCTAATATAAGCCTACCCATTTTATTAATGTAACAGCACTTATTTTTGAAAGCACTTTCATATATTTTTTATTTTTGTGATTTGTTAAGGAAAAAAATTTAATTTTGTTTCTGGAAGTGGCATGTTCTCAGAAATAGGCAGCTAGCCTAAGCCTTGTACGAAGCTATTTGTTGTTTTTACAGAAAGAGCAGTATTTTTGTATAATTAAATTTGAGTAGTGGCAAGTTCTGGCAGCTAGCCTAAGCCTACCAATTTTATTTATTTAACTAGTTTAATGTAGTGTTCTGATAACTGTGAGCATTTCAAGTAGCTTGAGTGTCAGCTTCAAAAATATTGTGTTGTGTTTGTACAAGTTAAAAACATATGTGCAAGAATAAATAAATCAGACATATTGTCTTGGATTTAGCTTTGTGTGTTTACATTATTGCAATATGTTGATAAAACCTTTACAATTATAATATCTTTATAAATGTACTCTGCTTTGATGCCACCAGACCGGAGTAGCTCCTGAGAATCGTTTTTGAATCGGAAAATAATCGTTTTTGAATCGAATCGTGACCCCAAGAATCGATTCTGAATCCAATTGTGGGATTCCCAAAGATTCACAGCCTTACACACTGACCACGTCTTGCTCACCTGTCATCCCAGCTCTGGCTGCGGTGCGTCTCTCTGCTGCGACCAAAGCCCACATCTTCATCCACACCTCTTTGGTAGAACCCGCTCTCTCCTCTTCCTCTGCCTACATGCAGGAACAGGAAACATGTTTTCAAACACAGCGCTGGTTCAGGTGCGTGTGTGTGTGTGTGTGTGTGTGTGTGTGTGTGTGTGCGTGCGTGCGTGTGTGTGTGCGCATGCCTGTGGACTCACCACGCCCTCCTCGGGTGCTCCCGCGGCCTCGGGTCACGCCTGCCGGAACAGCCCCTCCTCCTTTACCCATGAGCCTCAGCACGGCTACACTGTTTACAGACATGGAGAAGTTCCTCTGCAGCACAAAGGAGGATCACAAATCAGATCGCTGATAGCAGGAGGGTAAACCAACCTAGACACCGCCGTACACCGTGGGAGAGACCAGGCGTCTCGCCGCCGTACACCGTGGGAGAGACCAGGCGTCTCGCCGCCGTACACCACGGGAGAGACCAGGCGTCTCGCCGCCGTACACCACGAGAGAGACCAGGCGTCTCGCCGCCGTACACCACGAGAGAGACCAGGCGTCTCGCCGCCGTACACCACGAGAGAGACCAGGCGTCTCGCCGCCGTACACCACGAGAGAGACCAGGCGTCTCGCCGCCGTACACCACGAGAGAGACCAGGCGTCTCGCCGCCGTACACCACGAGAGAGACCAGGCGTCTCGCCGCCGTACACCACGAGAGAACAGACGTCTCAATACCGTACTGGATCACACACACCAGGCATCTCACTCTCTCTGCTTCTGCTAATTAGCGTATCTTTTTTTCATTTGTATTAGTACTTTATTCTTCTTATATGTACGTTATCTTGTTCCTGTAAAGCCGTTTGGAATTCCCTTATGCAAGGAAGGTTCTGGGTGCTTTGCCTTGGTCATCAATAAATACTGCAATGACAAAAGTATCGATCCAGCCAGTGTGGTAAACACTGATCTCCAAGCGAGGCCACACAGCCTGTGCTCCTGCCCCCTGCTGGTGAAAGAAGAACACGCACCTGCTCCTCCTCAGTCAGGGGCAACAAGGCCAGCGGCTGCTGTGGCTCATCCTGGAGGATAGCAGTGAACTCCTTATCCTGCATATCCTCCGGGACCTACACACACACACACACACACACACACACACACACACACACACACACACACACACACACACACACACAGAATCACAGTCAGCAGACAATCCACAAACAGTGGTTTGCTAACAGTACTGCAAATGCTGACAGATCTGCTAACATCTCCTCACCTTGTTATCTTTGATATAAAGTGCTAACATCTCCTCACCTTGTTATCTTTGATATAAAGTGCTAACATCTCCTCGCGGCCGTAACGGTACTCGGCCAGTTTCGACTTTGGCATTGCTGGGGAGGGGGGAGGGGATGTGACGCTCCCTCCTCTGGATAGTGCACGGAGCCTGGGGAGGGATACACACAGTCAGACACACACACACAGTCAAGACACATACACACATACAGTGAGACATATAAACACAGTCAGACATACAATCACCATTCTATCAACATTTTACTCATTTAGGTCAATTAGGAAGTAGTTAAATCTATTTTCTAACACCTCCATTGCAAGCTGAGAAGCCTCAGGAAACATCTGCTTCCTTATTTAGACACAAGCGATGGGGAAGTTCAGCTCAAACACAAGCAGCGAAGGAGAAGGAAAGGGCTCCAGAGAGAAGCCATGAGGTGCAGGGAGAGTTACCATTCTGGGCCGAAGTTGAGCGTCTCAGCGGTCATACTCTCCTCAGGGCTCAAAGGATCTGAAGACATAAACGGAGCTGAAGTTCATCCACAGACCACCTCACATTCAGCTACTACACAAAATCATCTCCGAAGAAATTAACCAGGTTCCCGGCCCTGATACAGTCCTGTGGAGATAAAACCCACTGACCTTGTCCAAGCACAAGGACCGAGCAGGACCAAACGAGGCAGAAGGGTGTAGTGGGCTCTCTGAGACGCTGGTTTGGTGCTTCTGCGTGCTGGATGGGTGTTGGAGCTCTGGACGGGAGGAGGCGGGGCTAGCTGCCAGATTCAGGAAAGTAGCAGAGGAACAGGGAGGAATCTCCCACCTGACAAACACAGAACAATCAAACACTCACAAAATGGGACGCCACCCAAAGTAAATATATATATATATATATATATATATATATATATATATATAAGTGTAATATGGCAGAAATAACGCACTGAGGCTGAGCAGTAAACTGTGGGGCCGGAGTGTCGTCACTCCTGTTAGATGCTTCTCCGTTTGGCCCTGATCTCCTTTTCAGTGGCTCTTTTACACGCAAATCTTCACCTGCATGAAGAAAGACACTTTAAGATGTTGCTCAGCACAGACCGATGAAAAACACAAAAATGAAACGTGTCTATATGGCTCCTGTGTATTCGTACTGTCACCCAAAGCTCTTGCCAAAAAATGTAGTGTTCGATTTAAGGCATTGGTAAACAGATGCTGAATGTGCATTCAAACAGAACTTGCGTCACACCTGTAATTAAACACAGCATGACCATGTGTGCATCAATTGCATAAATTACTTGCAGAGGACCCCAAAATGAACATTGCGATTTCTACAAAAAGTGAATTCATTATTTCACTGGTGAAGATGATAAATAGCAATAGAAATAACAAATGTTTTGAAATAAATGCTGTCAGCCTCACAGCCGAGGCGTGGAGAACTTCAAGGCTCATCTAACTCCTATAACAGCACCACATTCAACACTAGCAACATGGTCCAAACGCGCACTGCCATCAATCAGCCCAACTGAGGCTGGTGAAGACTGAGACCTCCACGTTATCTGCAGAGAACCCAATAATGTAGCTGTTTAAACGGAGGAGTAGAACTGAGCTGGGAGGTGGGGGGGATGGAGGGAGAGAAAGAGAGAGAGAGATGGAGAGAGAGAGATGGAGAGAGAGAGGTAGAGAGAAAGAGAGGTAGAGAGAAAGAGAGGTAGAGAGGTAGAGAGAGAGAGGTAGAGAGAGAGAGGTAGAGAGAGAGAGAGAGAGAGAGCCCCGCTGAACGGACGGAGCTGAAGTCATCTCCTAACTAACAACGTTGACAGTTTCCCGAACTCGATGTTGTGTGTTTATAAACTCACCCGTTTTACACGTACGTTAAAGCACCGAGTACAACAACGTGAGACGACACGATACGCGCCGTGTACACCGAGAAGACGTGTGAGGTTGTCGCCTTACTTCAGTACCCTCAACTGGCCCTTCTCCAAAATTTAGTTCGGGGCTTCATTCAGGGCCTTTTCAAATGAAACATTTAAATAAACTATTGCCATTTTCTGTACTAGGCCAAAGTTACGGGGTCGATTCAGACAAAACGCCAATGCACTGGTGATTTAAATGCATGAGTAATTCTGCACATTCAGACTCAGAAAACATCAACTTACCTTTTTATTTTTGCAAGATGAGCAAATATGAGCCAGCTAGCTAGCTAGCGAGTGTTAGCAGGCTAGCTAGCCAGCTATGTTTAATCAAAGTTGAGTCTTGTTTCAAGATTGTGGTCGGTTTGCACGCATGTGCTTCGCATTAACAGACAAAGTCAGGTTATATATGTAAGTCCCTTGCAGCTATCTTAATGAAGTGTAGATATTTCTGTCCTAATTTCAATGCTCGCCGTGAGTTTTATGTCTCGCTCGGTCGTCTTGTTTGTGTTTTACAAAAATGGCTGTTCGACGTCAACCACGTGACGCTTTTGTCCAATCAGCCGCGGCCTCGGCGGACACCTCGCGCATCTACTGTGCACGCTGCTCGTGAGTGGCGTCACCCAGCGGTCAAGACAAGCATAAACTCTCCGTATTAACTGAAGCGTAACTGCAGGTCGACCAGGTTTAGTTTGCGTGATCTGCAGACACAGCGTTGACCGTCTGGCAGTCCACAGCTAACTTTGGTCAGCTTCCTGCTCTGCCTGAGGTGTGCCCATACCTTCTGTGGGCTCAGTGGCAGCAAAATCAGAGCTGTTGGAGATGGCAGCTCACCTCCAGCTCCAAAAACACCTTTATGGTTGAAACGCTTCAGATCTGTAAGGATTGTGTGCCCAGTATTGCCATCATGACACCACAAACTACACCTTTACTGAAACAATTGATACATTGAAATAAAGCAATAAAACAGGTATTAAAACACGGCCTGTGATTCAACCACATTGTAACACTGGATGCATTATAGAATGTTGCATGTATTTGGTGTTGATACTTTTTATAAACTGTAAGAAGGCAATGTCAAATATAATAATTTAAAATCTGCATCATCTTTCGGGAGCTATTTCTGTAATTATTTTCTTGTATCTTTATGTAGTAGACACTTATGATCTTCACTCATTGATGATTTGGGTGAATATACTGGACTCTTTAAAGCAGATGGAACCCTATTACAAATGTGTAATGTGAATATGGGAGAGGGTCAGGTGCAGTGTGTGTGTGTGTGTGTGTGTGTGTGTATGTATGTATGTGTGTGTGTTGCTGGATGCCCTGCACACTGTAACTGTTACCTCATTTGAGATGTGGCAGCCAGGATCCAGGGGTTCATTCCACTGCAGTGTTTAGTGTCCCTCTGCAGTGTTTAGAGTCCCTCTGCAGTGTTTAGTGTCCCCTTGCAGTGTTTAGAGTCCCTCTGCAGTGTTTAGTGTCCCCTGCAGTGTTTAGTGCCCCATGCAGTGTTTAGTGTCCCCTTGCAGTGTTTAGTGTCCCCTGCAGCGTTTAGTGCCCCCTGCAGTGTTTAGTGTCCCTCTGCAGTGTTTAGGGGGGGGGGGGGGGTGGTGAACGTAAAATGGACACAAATTAAGTGTTATATTGCGATCTATCGATATTGCGATCTATCGCTGGTTGGCGCCAGAGCGAACTAGTAACTCATTGAATCATAGATATGGATCAGAGGTAAATAAACTAGATTTTTTTTTTCGGCATGAGATATCGGAAGTGTGGCGTGAGAGCGTGTGAAAACGGTCAAATGCGTGTGTCTCACGCTCAATGCGTGAGAGTTGGCAACCCTGAGGTAGGACAGTGGTTTGTCCTGCCGCTGTGCAGAGTGCATTTCTCTGTTAAATAGCTGGTGTAGGCTATATATATCTTGTGTGCTGTACTTGCTGTCAAACTCAGAGTGTAGGGCTTGTATTTGCATATTTGCTGTGACGTTGTAAAGCGCAACACTACCCCCCCCCCCTTTCAGCACCCCTTAAGCAAAATACCTTCCCGCGGTATGCCATTGACTGAAGTTTGTCTCATGATGCAGAGCTTTAGTACTCAGTTAATTGTTGATTCATAACCTTGAAATCGTTCTGATGAAACAAAAACAATAGGGCAATGTTCAACGACAAGAAAAATCAAGGAGAGAGGTGAGGTATCGTAAGAGCCTAGGAGAGAGGTGAGGTATCTTAAGAGCTCAGGAGAGAGGTGAGGTATCGTAAGAGTCAATGTGAGAGGTGAGGTATCGTAAGAGCCCAGGAGAGAGGTGAGGTATCATAAGAGTCTAGGAGAGAGGTGAGGTATCGTAAGAGTCAATGTGAGAGGTGAGGTATTGTAAGAGCCCAGGAGAGAGGTGAGGTATCGTAAGAGCCCAGGTGAGAGGTGAGGTATTGTAAGAGCCCAGGAGAGAGGTGAGGTATCGTAAGAGCCCAGGTAAGAGTTGAGGTATCTTAAGAGCTCAGGAGAGAGGTGAGGTATCGTAAGAGCCCAGGAAAGAGGTGAGGAATCGTAAGAGTCAATGTGAGAGGTGAGGTATCGTAAGAGCCCAGGAGAGATGTGAGGTATCGTAAGAGCCCAGGAGAGAGGTTAATTATCCTAAGAGCCCAGGAGAGATGTGAGGTATCGTAAGAGCCCAGGAGAGATGTGAGGTATCGTAAGAGCCCAGGTGAGAGGTGAGGTATCTCTTGAAAGGCTGCAGTACAGAGCCTCACTTGTCTGTCGTCAACTTCCATCACACCATGTATATCTCCATCACACCATGTATATCTTCATCACACCACGTATATCTCCATCACACCATGTATATCTTCATCACACCATGTATATCTCCATCACACCATGTATATCTCCATCACACCACGTATATCTTCATCACACCACGTATATCTCCATCACACCACGTATATCTCCATCACACCACGTATATCTCCATCACACCACGTATATCTCCATCACACCATGTATATCTCCATCACACCACGTATATCTCCATCACACCACGTATATCTCCATCACACCACGTATATCTCCATCACACCATGTATATCTCCATCACACCACGTATATCTCCATCACACCACGTATATCTCCATCACACCACGTATATCTCCATCACACCACGTATATCTCCATCACACCACGTATATCTCCATCACACCACGTATATCTCCATCACACCACGTATATCTCCATCACACCATGTATATCTCCATCACACCATGTATATCTCCATCACACCATGTATATCTCCATCACACCACGTATATCTCCATCACACCACGTATATCTCCATCACACCACGTATATCTCCATCACACCACGTATATCTCCATCACACCACGTATATCTCCATCACACCATGTATATCTCCATCACACCATGTATATCTCCATCACACCACGTATATCTCCATCACACCACGTATATCTCCATCACACCACGTATATCTCCATCACACCACGTATATCTCCATCACACCATGTATATCTCCATCACACCACGTATATCTCCATCACACCACGTATATCTCCATCACACCATGTATATCTCCATCACACCATGTATATCTCCATCACACCATGTATATCTCCATCACACCACGTATATCTCCATCACACCATGTATATCTCCATCACACCATGTATATCTCCATCACACCACGTATATCTCCATCACACCACGTATATCTCCATCACACCACGTATATCTCCATCACACCATGTATATCTCCATCACACCATGTATATCTCCATCACACCACGTATATCTCCATCACACCACGTATATCTCCATCACACCACGTATATCTCCATCACACCACGTATATCTCCATCACACCACGTATATCTCCATCACACCATGTATATCTCCATCACACCATGTATATCTCCATCACACCATGTATATCTCCATCACACCACGTATATCTCCATCACACCACGTATATCTCCATCACACCACGTATATCTCCATCACTCTGTCCTACACTGACAGTCCTTTGTTCTGCTCCATTCAGAAGGAGCCCAATCCAATGGTCTCTTTTACATTTTATGACACTATCAGCCATGAGTCAACACAGAGGTTAGAGAATGGAGGGGGTGGGTGGGAGGGGCTGATGGAGGAGGGAGGGGCTGAAGGGAGAGGGAGGGACTGAGGGGGGAGGACTAACCCCATCCTGCTTGTACAGCGCAGAGACTGTGTATCATCACACCATGATGCCCAGAGCTGCCTACTGTACTGATCATGAACTCCAACTGGCTTTACACTAAAACTTGAAATCTAATTAAAGGCAAAATGACGGATGTCTGAAAAAGGTCCCAAGATCGTTTATCCCAGTCACCCCTCCATACACTGGAACACACTTAATATGAAATGTGTTATATGAAAAAACCTGCCTTGCTTTAGTCTCAAAGAAAATAGCACAAAGACTAGACTTTAAGCCCTTCAAGGCATATGCTAGACAGATGCAGACTAGAGTCAACCCAAAATGAGAAGACTTCCCCCAAGGGCGATGTGAAGACTGCGGTTTGAAGCAACGTCTTAGTCCTGCTCTGGCTACCTGGTTTCAGATGTGCTGACTGTTCGGACAGAGCAGACCTCTGACCTGAGAGAAGGTTCTAGAGGTTTGGCCTGTGAAGCATCACACCAGCCCTCTACGGTGCGTCACCGGTGGATCCTCTTAACTGATTGGCTTATCACTCTGCTGCCGTCCAGAGAAAACGGCGGTGGCTGTTCCTCCAGTTGTCATTCCCTCAAGCGTGTTTGCCATGAATCTCATTCTGAGCTTGGCCACGGTTTTCGGCGTGCTGCAGGGCGCTCACCGCGCCACGGCGACGGTCGTGGAAGACTTCAACCATGTGGAGAGGTGTAAGGACTCGTTGTACATGGGAACTCCTCCCCATGGCATCATCGAGACCCACCTGAGGAAGATCTGCCAGCGTTACGCCAACAGGCCGCGCTACGTCACGCTGTACGACCCCGACAAGCGCGTCCCCGTCTACTCCGCGTACACCTTCAAGAAGACAGAGGGCGACCGTAGAGTTGATTACCCCTGGATGTACGAACCTCAGGTAGAAACGTCTCTGCTCAGTCTTGGCATATTTAACAGCTAAATAAATTTGAACCTATTGTGCAAATGAACTTTCAAACGTCTGTCTGACTCAAACGGTTCTGTGAGGTAGAGGGCGGAGCGGTGAAGCTTCTTTAATTTTGTTGTGGTTCTCGTATTTTGTCTTTTCGCAATTTTGCAGCTTGCAGAGACGGACGGCGATGGGAATATGCTTACGTTCCCTACTGGCTACCTGCACAAGAAGTTTGAGGACAGCCAAGCCATCCTGGACGACTACACTGATGTGGTCCTGTACGAGAGAGGCCAGCTGAACCCGGACCAGCACCAGTCCGACCCGCACGACCGCGCCGCAACTTACACCCTCACCAACGTGGTGCCGGAGATGCGGGAGTTCAACCGTGGCCCGTGGCGTAGCTACTTGGAGCACATCAGAGTGCGTCTGAACAACTACTGCCGTGGCACCACCTACATCGTCACCGGAGTGACCACGGCAGGTCACATGATCCGCCGCCACAACCAGGACCGGGTGGCCATTCCTGAGGAAGTGTGGTCGGCGTACTGCTGCACCGACTACGATCGCAACGCACCGCACGACGTGCGCATACGTTTCCCCAGCCAGGGGGCCATGGCCAAGAACGCCAAGGAGAGCAACGACGTCCGTGAGCTTCCAGTGCAGGATCTGGAGAACTTCCTGAAGACCCGCATGGATGTGGACCAGAACCTTCAGATCTTTTATGACAACTGCGTCTCGCCCTCTCCACTGCCCCTCTACCTGCACCACACCATCTGAAGGGACGTATCCTTCTCTCTCGTTTAATCAGGGATTGGGGAAAAGTGATTTTTGGTATTTATTAACTTTAACCGGTTTTGTGGGTTTGTTAGACACACATATAAGTAAAAGTTTATGGCAATTTGGGTTAGAAATCTTAAAAGCAACATGTTTGTTTTCTTGCATTAACATGTTTGTTTTTGAAATCTTCATGTGGACGATGGCTTAAGAGTCACATTTCTGGTCTCTTTTGCATGTCAAGTGAATGGCTTCATTTGAGACGTGTAATCAAGTGGGTGTGGGGCTTTTGTTCTGTGACATATAAAACCAGTGAAATTCCTGAGTTGCTTTATGTCTGATAATATGTTGATAATAAAATTCCATTTACTATTGTACAAAATTAAAGTCCTTTATTCCCTTCACTCTGGTCCTCATTTACTTGTCTTCTTTATCACTAATGAATTCTGCATAACGTAAAACTGAATAGCTGCCATTTGCCTGTGCTCACAATGGCTCAGTGACATCTGCAGATATCACTGGAGGAAAGTGCTTGCTCAGTCCAGTGTGAAGGCTGCGTCTTTAAATTGCGGTGAGAATGATGGAGGAATTGTACGTTGAGGCGTTGTATTTTGTGCAAATAAAATTATCCTCCTTGTGTCTTATCTTCCTTGAAACTTTGTTTTTACAAATAAATTAAATAATCACCATAATCCACATTATCTGTCCTATAAGACACATGCTTAGGTAACACAAAGCTGATAATGTATTAATCCAGGATTTTTACTTTACACTGTTAAATGGCTTTATAAACACAGAATTTAGATACAGTAGCTTACCCAAACACCAGTGGTACTTTCTTGGTTTTATTAAGTAAAAAGCTGTCTATTTACTTAATAAACTGGCTCAGGTCATGTCTGAATCATAAATCAATAACACTTTATACCTGGTACAGGTGATGGACAGGTGAGATGAGCACATAGACCTACAGGAGGTGAAGCTGAGGAGGATCTTCTGACACTGCTACTGTTCCTGGCTGAGGCACAGGTGGAGCAGGACTTCAACCGTGTGGTGAGGTGCAAGGACTCCATCCTGGAGCTACTGAACCTCCAGCACACGAGGATCTGTCAGCAGCCGCAGCTGCGTCACCCTGGGTGAGACACGCAGGTGCCCTCTACTCTCCCACACCTTCAACACGTCGGCCGAGGAGACCAGCGTGGACCAGCCCTGGATGCGTAAGCCACAGTTGAGCTGGTGTTCCCCAGGAACCCAAGCCTGGCAGTCCAGACTTGCACTAGAGCAGATCTGACCTGTGAGCCGTGTGAGTGCTGGCGGTGCCACGGGGCAGATCATTCTCTCAGGGGCTGTTTCAGGTTGTGCACCAAATGTGCTTTCATTGTCCGAGATCAATCAAGCGTCAGCAAACATGCTACACGTCTATGGAGGTGAACATGACAGACTGAAGCTGGGCAGGATGATCATCATTTTTGCTTGGCCTAGGACTTAATTCACATGTAATGACAGTTGAATATGGATTCGGTCCCTCCCTGAATGTAGAGCCGTCAGGGTGAGTAAGATCACTTGGTTACTTTGACATTTCTCAAAGGTGCCTTTCATGTAGCAGGGCTATAATCTAATCTAGCAGAAACACAAATGAGAATGAAAATGCTAGCCTGGTGGAGCTAATAAGCTCGGACAGGATGAACGAGTCTCTCTATCAACACCACACCATCCTCACTCCAATTCCCCTCTGCAATGTCTCATTGGTTATTAGCATTATTGATAGTAAAATTGCATTTTTAAGCACTGTTCAATAGCAATTAAAGCAAACAGGCTCAGGGGAACATGTGAAGGTCACGTTTTACCTCTTGTATTTCCCTCTTTGTCATGATCTATCTATCTATCTATCTATCTATCTATCTATCTATCTATCTATCTATCTATCTATCTATCTATCTATCTATCTATCTATCTATCTATCTATCTATCTATCTATCTAGTTAACGTCAGCTCTACAGTAACATGAGGTGCTTTCCACAGTCGGGTACAACGAACCACCTCAAGAATCTTGGAGGACTTTGCTGTCAAGGTCCAGTACAAGAGGGGCCAAATGAACCCTGACGACCTACGACCTCAACATTGTGGTCCCTCAGGTAAGGGAGTTCAACTGTGAACCCTGTGTGTAGCACATAGACCCCCTCCATCAACAACTACACCTGCACCATCGCCTACGTGGTGACCGACCGTCTGGGCAGTTCAAACAACACCCTCCACCTGGGTCACTACCAATTCAGCATCTTTGGTGCACATGGTCTGAACTGCAGGGCCAACAATGATGTGGCTGAGGTCCTCAAGACCCTGGAGACGTTTCTCCAGGTTCGGATGGATGTGGAAAAGAACCCCCAGATCTTCTACCACAACTGTGTGCCTAATGAAATGTAATTTGAATTTAGTCATGTGTGGTTTGGGGTCATTGAGCTAACTGCATTCCACCAGTCACTGTATAGACTATGGTTGTATTAGTCTGTGGTTGTATTCGTTTATGGTTGAATTACTCTATGGTTGTTTAGTCTATGGTTGTATTAGTCTATGGTTTTATGGTGCAAGAGGGCTCACCTTATCACTGATGTGACCCACAGTTCTTACACTCTGTCTCTCTG
The DNA here is from genome assembly GCF_052324685.1 of Brachyhypopomus gauderio. Classification (NCBI taxonomy): domain Eukaryota; kingdom Metazoa; phylum Chordata; class Actinopteri; order Gymnotiformes; family Hypopomidae; genus Brachyhypopomus; species Brachyhypopomus gauderio. The sequence goes on from NW_027507181.1 coordinate 58,449, forward strand.
CTTCTATAGTGGAGGCTGATCTATGGTAGAAATAATAATGTCTACATCATACCAGCAAAATTATGTGATAATCAACAAACAAAACATTTGCATTTGTGTTGGAAATGTATTTATTTGATGGTCAATCTATATTTGAGGATCTAATGTCTCTATAGAATAAGGCCCAGGGAGAACCTCACAGACCTTTATGGGAAGTAACCCAAGGTAACCAGAGGAGAGTTGGACTTAATTCAGACACGCCATAAACAACTGAGCTTCCATGGAGGGTAAGGGAGGGTTGTATATACCAGGGAGGATTATACCAGAGAACTGGTATAAAGGGATGTGTGTGGGTGTGGGTGTGGGTGTGGGTGTGGGTGTGGGTGTGGGTGTGGGTGTGGGTGGGTGGGTGGGTGGGGAGGGGAAAACCCATTGATGGTGATGTGTGTCAGGGCTCTTTATATCACGGAAAGCAATTGCAGACACCTGTGCTAATTAGTTTGGCAGGTGTGTCCAATTAAAGGCAAGACTACTTAAGAAGGTAAGCCAAAATGGGAAAGAAAAAGGATGTGTTGACTGCAGTGGTCCAAACAATACATGAAGAATGACTTCAAAACTGTTTTGTTCACTGATGAGTGCCGTGCAACGCTCGATGGTCCAGATGGATGGAGTGGAGGAGGTATGGAGTGGAGGATGGCTGGTTAATGGACACCCCCATGCAAACAAGGAGGAAGTGGAGTAATGTTTTGGGCTGGAATCATGGGGAGAGAGATTGTCGGCACCTTTAGGATCCCTGAAGGGGTAAAGATGACCTCCATAACGTATGTGGAGTTTCTCAAACAGCACTTCCTGCCATGGTTCAAGAAGAAGAACCGTGCATTCCACAGCAAGATCATTTTCATGCATGATAATACACCGTCTCATGCTGCAATAAACACATTTGCATCTCTGGCTGCTATGGGCATAAAAGGGGACAGACGTATGGTGTGGCCCCCATGCTCCCCTGACCTCAACCACATTGAGAACCTCTGGAGCATCATCAGAAGGAGTGTCTATGATGGTGGGAGTGTCTATGATGGTGGGAGTGTCTATGATGGTGGGAGTGTCTATGATGGCGGGAGGCAGTTCACATCTAAGCAACAGCTCTGGGAGGATATTCTGTCCTCATGCAAAACAATAGAAGCAGATACCATCCAAAACCTGACAAATTCAATGGACGAGAGAGTTCAGAAGCTCCTTTCGACTAAGGGGTCCTATGTGCAAATGTAACCACTTGGAATAAAGTTTTGACGTGAAAACTGTTTGATTTCAGTTTGTAATAACCTGATAATGCTTATAAATTCACAAATGACCATTTTTTTGTTCTTTATAAATATGGAAAGGATGAAAACTCTGCTGTGCATAATTTGGAACATGCATTTTGAGTGTTTTATTTTATATATATATATATATATATATATATATATATACTGATATCATTGGCAGTTTGTTCAAAAACCTTTCAATTGTAAGATTCGTAGAGAGGAATAAAAAAAGAATAACACGTCGTGTATAGATGAGCGACACGTTGCTAGTTTCTGTTTCTCCATTAGATGGCGCTACCGTTATAATTACAGTAACGGATTCAAACTCCTCCTGCCTTTACAGCTCATATTATTAAAAGACATTTTAAAAGATATGTATTTAAATGTCATGTAAATCATATTTTCCAATAACTATGCATAGTGCACAAATGTGGTTTATTTTATATTTCAGAACAGCCTAAATATATAGCGTCTCTGTAGAGCTGCGGAAAATAGCCAAGCAAGCAGCGTGAATCCCGGAAAACGTAAATACCTGTTGGAAAGACAAGACATTACTCATCACGAGGTTACCCCTGGGAGAGGAACACGTGCCAAAGCCTCCACCCACCCACCTCCACCCCCGTGCCAGTCTACCTGGCTTACACGGAGTGCAGGGCACGGTGAGAAGGTCTACAGGCACAGACTGTGCGCGGAGTCTTCAGACTGCATTTAGCCCACGTGGGGCTGTATAACGGTGATCTAATTCGGTGGTGTCCCGCGACAATAACTCGTCTCCTTTCTTGCGAACGAGACCATTGCCTGCAGCTGCATATGGTAATTGGTGGATGCCAAACACGTTTAATCAAACTGTTTTCTTGAAATTTCATACATAGCTCACGGTTTTCAGGAAGTCAGATAAGGGGGGGGGGTATTGAAATTATCCAATTATAACAACCACGCATTACGCATGAGCGGTGTGACTAAACCATAATGAACTACAGTAAAATATGCATTTACCGCTAATTGGGAATTGTGAATATCATACCTTGAATTTACTGATCGTGCTAAATATAAATGGGATACATTTTAATTTCGTGTTTCTTCCACTGAATTCTGACGGCTTTTTCCATTACACCACCAGCTGAGTAAATGGTCCACGCGGCCACTGTGCATGTATGTCAGCGGTGTGGAGCCACGCGCATCATAACGGGGATGTGTCACGGGTCACGCGCTGTTGCTGCGATCACTACCGCAGCGTACGGAGGCTATGCGACATCCGGTAGGACACGACCGGAGCACGTGCGCGCGCAGCCTCACCTGGTCACGGGCATAAACGCTGTGACGAGTGGGGCTCTTCGTCTCGCCGTGTGTGTGTCAGACACACACACACACACACACACACACACACACACACACACACACACACACACACACACACACACACACACACACACAGAGAGAGAGAGAGAGAGGGGTAGTGGTGGTGGTTGTATGACTATGTATGTGTGTGTCTGTGTTTCAGAGAGAATGCAGTCTTTATTTTTACTTTACATTAGACCACCACTATTGAACTGTAACTGCCATTAATATACTGTGTAATATATGAAGTAATGGGTATATGTCAGTGTTCAATATGGTAATGTTTGACGTGGTAATGTTTTACTGGGTAATATTTGACCTGTGGTTTTTTTTTTACATATTGAGTCTGTGATCTCCAACTCCAGTCAGGATGTCATGACCTACAAACCGCCTCAGCATGCTTCTGATCTTCAGTCAGCAGTTTTATGTTTAGCTGATAATCACAAAGCAATCACACACACACACACACACACACACACACACACACACACACACACACACACACACACACCATGGTGGAAATCACAATGCAATAAACCCAGCTGGCCTACATTGCACATGATCCAGAATGTATTCTGGAAAACTCTGGCTACGTGATGCGGGTTCCTATGAGCTCTATCTCTCCGTTTGATTTCTCTCTTTGTCACATATCTCTGTCTCGTCTCGCTCTTGTGGGTGGCCTCCTGTCTCTGTGAGATCCTCCATGTTCATGCTGACTTCATGCCTGGGAATATCAGCCTCCTACTGTCTGCACTACAGGCCTGACGGCATGAGAGCTGGTGAGAACAGCCGAGATTAGAACAGTTGAGAACAGCCGAGGTTAGAACAGCTCAGCTGAGAACAGCTCAGATGGAAACAGCTGAGGTGAGAACAGCTCAGGTTAGTACAGCACACAGAGAAACCTGCTCCACATGCATTTGACATCCAGGCTAAGCCATGCAAGCCTGCTCAGGACATCAGAAATCATACTGATCTCTCTACTGCAACGTTTAACTGTTCACACATTTATTTTAAACTCGTGGTGCACTGTGTGAATGCTGTGGGACTTGATTCCAGCTGGCTTGGGAATCCAAGGAAGTCAGAATTCAGAGGAGTTTCACTATATAATTGCAGTCCCATGTCCCCAGTATAGTCAGTTCATCACATTTAGATGATGCTGTGTTTACTTTTTTAAATCATGTTGCATTGGAAGTTGAGGTAATTCAAATAACTTTTGTAATGTGTATGTCTTTGTGTGTGTGTGTGTGTGTGTGTGTGTGTGTGTATGTGTGTGTTTGTGTGTGTATATGACTATATAACTATCCCTTCTGCCTTCCCATGTCACTGTAGTTTTCTTGTTTGAGGTCACGAATGAAGTGGGACTGTTGCCATCTAGAGGTTGATGCAAATATTGCACCTCATGAACTAGTCATCTGTAAAATAAGTAACTGTCAGCATGTCTTGCTACTGTAAATAATGAATAAACAATATAATTAAAAATAAAATGAACACCTCATGTTCAATGATGTGGACTGTATGTGATGAGGAGATGAACACTAAACATTTAGCTTTGTCAGGAATGAAGCCCTCAGGATCAGGACAGACACGTTGGCCTGTTTAATAATGTCTTTTAATTTTCTTCGGTTCATATACACAACATACAGTGTGTAATAGCCTTTATATGAAATAGAAATATTCTCCAAATTTGCCATTTTCCAAACCCATCACTGCTGTCATCTCATCTTGAACACTTTTATTTTTAAACTTAAATAAAATGAAACCAACAGGTGCAAGTATATATATATATATATATATATATATATATATATATATATATATATATATATATATATATATATATATATATATAAGTCAAACCTCAATTAATATTTGAGCATTTGCACTTTTAGTAAATGTCTTCTCCAGCCTCTTTCAGTACATTCATGGCACCAGCAGACAGGAGTTTCACCATTAGAGGTGGTGAGTGTGCTTCATGTGTGTCAGCTGTTCCTATACCACCTCTCTGCTCCTCCCTCCCTCTTTAGAAAAATATGGACAGTTTAAATTCTCTATTCTCAAATATAATACAGACTTACGCCAGACGACAAGGCCCCCCTCCCTCAGTTCCGGTACGATTTACAGTCTTTAAAACAGTTTGAATCTTTATGAACAGGTTTGAGTCGCCACTACCCCACAGTGTCTTTTAGTGGATTGAAGAATTGTGATTACGAAAACACTCAAGAGCATGATTCTAAGAGCAGGCCTCTTTGAGAACAATGGTGCCGCACTGAAGCGTTTAAAATGGCAAGCTCTCCTAAGAAGTATAATAACACTCCTTCATGTAAAGCAGAGAAGGAGTTCTTAATGCTTCACAACGTAAAATGTCTGAACGACGTGGCTGATTCACCACCTCGTTCTCTACGCCTCTTGTGTCAGGTGGCACATTTGTGTTTGGCCAGAGAAGACTGGCTCTCTGCTCTCAGCACCACATATAGCTCACTGGGCCCCTGGCCCTGGCTGAGACCCTGCCTCTTTGCTGGGTCCCTGGCCCCTGGGCTGGGTCCCTGGCTCCTGGGCTGGGTCCCTGGGCTGGGTGCCTGGCACATGGCCCTGGGCTACTGTGATTGGGCTGTAGTGCCTTCCTGATAGCCACAGGAGTCACTCTACTTGACTGCCCTGGTTTCCCCATTAACTGGTGGAGGGTGTTGCTTTTTGATATACCGTCAAAGAAAAGCAGGATGCCAAGCATCGAGTAACTTAAAAAACCCAGAAAATACAAATGGCATCTAACAGGGACGAATGCATCTCAGGCTGCGTCCAGTGTGTGCAACTTGCACCTGTTGTCACAAAGGGTACATTCACCCGTTCACCTGCAAACCAAACAACAAACAGAATATTTACAAAGACCATGTCATCTCTCATGCCTTGAAAAACAAGGGAACCATGTAATCTCTTACAACTTGAAAAAAATGTACAGTTTGTGTGTGCGTGTGTATTTGTTTATTTTTTTGTTAGTTTCTTTCTGTTTGTAACCCTCACACCATCTTTCCTTGTTCAGTCCGCTCTGATAGAAAGCAGTCTCAAACGTTCCCATTGGCCTGCTGAGTGCGTTTCCAGGACAACCGAAGATACCAAGGTGATGAGATGGGAGTGCGTGATGGTGCATGTTGGGAATGCAGAGCACCAGACTGAGGAGCTACGGGGCAGGGCCTCTTCTGTGGCTGCGGTGTCAACCAATGGCTCGTCTCGGCTGCATCCGGTCCACCAATCCCTTGTCTTGGCTGTGTTCAGTCCACCAATTGGAATGAGGACTGGGCAGCCTGTCTGGGCGATGGTGGTGCTAGCGTGAGCGTGAAAGCAGGCTGGGGCCTGTAGTTCTCCTCATCCCACATCCAGTGGCCTCTTCCTTTAGACTCCTCCCCTTTCCAAGTATGCTCCTCCTCCCAGTTGTGCAGGAGGAGAAAAATAGGGCAAAAAAAAGGACCAGCAGGGGGCAGCATGCAGTTCGGGGGGGGGGGGGGGGGGTAACAGGGTAACAGCCCTGGGGGGGGCTTAAAACATGAGACAATGAGGGAATGAAATGTGAGAGAGATAGAAGGAAAGAGACAAAGATATATATATATAGAGAAATGAAGAGAGAGAGAGAGAGAGAGAGAGACATGAGGGGGGGCGGGGCTTCCATATAATCTGTACCATCTGTGACAGCACAGGGGTTACTCACCTGACCCACTGCAGGGAATATAGAGGAATATACATTACAGATGGAGACAGAGTTGGTGTGGATGGTGGAGGGTGGGTAATAAGTCCTTCCTCAAGGTTTAGAGCCTGTTTTACAACTTCAACAATAAATGAAAAAAGCAGGAATCTATTCATCCTTTTTATTGTGACTGTAATCAGTTTGCATTTTCCTGTTATGCTTAAGTATCTACAGACGAAAACAATCTCTGAATGAAATGTGCAAAATATAGAAGGTGTAAAGAGAGAGAGAGAGACACAGAGAGGGAGAGAGAGAGAGAGGGGGAGAGATAGAGAGAGAGACAGCAATGGAGAGAAAAAGCTTGCCAGAAAAATGACAGCAATAATAAAATGAGAAGAAAAAAGCTCTCGTAGCTGGAATGGAACATCTCTCTTCTGGTGTCCATTTTCCCCATAAAAATAAATCATGCAAATTTCCCAGAGAGCAAACAAGATATAAATGTTATAATTCTATATATATATACTCTTATATCAGCGTTTTTCATGTATTTTCAATCTCTTCTCATAAGCAGAGAGCCACGACAGTGCAAGAGCAAAAGCGAAACAAAGCCAAACAGAACCAAGCAGAACCAAACAGAACAAAAGCCCCAAACCAAAAGCAGCCCCAGCAGCACCAGCAGTTCCTCTAGCTGAAGGAGCAAAGAGTGAACCAAGAGAATGAGCATTTTGGCACTTTTTTGATGATTCTACTTCCTCAAATCAGATCTAGTTTGGGCGGTCCTCTCCAAGTCGGTCCACTTGACTCCACATCTGATTGGACAGTTATCACAGTACTTGGCACAGAAATGCTGGTAAAAACGAGATATTAGAATCTTAGTTTTTTTTTTCTCATTCATATCCTTACAAGGTTCTCAAATAATACATTTTACACTTTTTATTTATAAAAGTGTCCAACATAGAGCAAAAACAGAGTTCTGTAGTTGGCGCTAAAATCTGAACGACGTGGCGGAGGAGATGATGGGGAGGGAGGAGGTGGAGAGAAGTGAGAATAAAGAAGGAGCACAGAGAACCGAAGCAGGACGTGAAATGACCAGCACAGAGAAGAGGGCCAGAGCAAGATGGCCGTCTGAGTTGATCCTCAGTTTCTCAGCATATAACTCTTCCCCTCTGCAGCTGAGGAAGAGGAGGAGTAGGAGAGGAGTGCTAAGGGTCAGGGGTCAGAGGTTAGAAGGCATGAGCAGTGTGTTGGACAGTATCTCTGAAGAGCACTGGCCCAGGTGCTGGAAGTCTGTGTCCAGAGGGTCACGTGGAGCCTGGTCCCCTCCGGGGGGCACTACTATACGCGGGTGGTGGAGTGCTGGTAGGGCAGGGCACTGTTGCTATGGCTGGACCCAGGCGCGGGGGCGGGGGGGTAGGTGTTGAAGGCGTGGAGGGGCTGCATGCCCGTGATGGTGCTGGGGATCATGGACAAGGTGTTGGCCGTCATGAGGGGCACGTCTTCGGGAGCCCGCCTCAGTGCCAGGGTGTAGTCCGGCGGGCACACGGGCGGGCGAAGCGGCTCCAGGTCGCTGTGGAGGCCGCGCGGAGTCAGGGGCGTGCCGTGGTCCAACTCCACCCTCTGCTGCTTCATCTGCAGGGACATGAGCTCCTCCTCCTGGCTGAGGGCCAGGTCGTTGTGGGGCGGAGCTCCCACAATCCCGGAGGCGGGGCCGGCGCCTCTCTGGGGTGACAGGCGGCGGTGTCGGCGCTGGAGCAGCTCGTGGCGTTTGTCGCGTTTGTAGTAGAGCGCGGCGAAGGCCAGCACGTTGAGGAAGAGGAGCGAGGCGCCCACCGCCACCGTCACACTCAGCTCTGTCGAGTAGTCCCGCGTGGCGTCCGGGAACGGAGACACTCGCGGCCGCTCCGAGCCCTCCGGCTCTGGGTCGGGTGGGTAGGTGGAGATCACCGGGTGGCGTGTGGAGCGGGTGCCCGAGCCCGGCCCCGGGTTCTTCCAGCCGGTGCGGTGACCCCCGCCGGGGGGCAGGCGGGTGGTGGGGGCGGGGATCTCACCTATGGAGTGTATGCGGGGCACGAGCTCCAGCCAGAAGGCCACCTTGTTGGCCCGGTAGTTGTCACGCACGCGCGGCTTCAGGCCCACGTGCAGGTACTGCTTGTCCTTGGAGCTGAACTTGGGCCAGATGACCTCTTCGAAGCGGTTGGGCTTGGTGTGGATGAACTTGGTGTCCTGGGGCACGGGGATGTTCGGGTCACTGCCAGGAAAAGCAATCAAGAATGCACAGTGAGCAAACATCCGCAGACAGAGCTGTGTAAAGCAAAGACAACACGGACATCCACAGATGCCCACATGCGTTTACATGGAGTCTCTGCAAGACTCTTATGAATCCTGCGTTTCCAGGATATACAAAGTCCAACAGTCGCTTACCATGTAAAGTAAAACTAACTTTGTTTACACCAAAAGTGGTATTTGACTGTACCCAATATTTGGTACAGATAAAGGTTTACACAGATTTTTTCTGTTCTGATAGGAGCATGCAGTGATTCTTGCCAAACAGTTTAATCCTGCTGCTGGGACCAAAAACCCAAACCGGCTCTGGCAAAGCTGAAGACCAAATCTGATTGGCACGCTACTCCCTTTTGGAGACCTGAGCATGTCACCATTAGGGCTGGAGGCCACACCCCACATGGGAGGGAGGGGCACGCTCACCCGCTCTTTGCAAAGTTGGTCCAGTAGGTCATGACCACAGCACTGAGCATGACGTCATTCTTGGAGAAGTTGCACGGGAAGAGGTCGGTGGCTCCCACCATGGGGACGCCGAAGACGTAGGGGATTTCGTCCCCGTGCGCCGCGTCCGCCCACTCGGGCCGCGCCTCCGTCTGGCAGTGGTGGTGGAAGGTGTAGAAGTAGACGGGCGACTGGAACTCGGCGTGCAGCTTGGCCGTGGCCACGGCTGGCGCCACCCACTGGTGGTCGGTGAAGAGCGCAAGCAGCGTCTTGCGGCGCATGTCTGCGTTATCGCGGTCGGCCCAGTCCGTGTACATGAACTTTATGGTCTCGCGCAGGATGTCTTTACCTGAGAGAGACGGAGAGAGACAGACGGAGAGAGAGAAAGTGAGAGGGGCAGCACGGGAGAGTGACAGAACGAGAGAGATCGAGAGAGGGAATGAGTGGCAGACAGAGGAAGAGACAGAGAGAACATTGTACTGTATCGCTGAGATAAACGGTTTAAAGACAGATTGCACTCAACACCTTCCTCGCACAGAAAGACACAACAGGCAAAGACATGGCACAAACCATTTGGCTTTGTGAACTAGAGAACAGGCAAAGACACGGACCATCTGGGTATCCATAAAGGTTGTCCACAAAGTTGGATATGGTGTAATCGAACGAGGCGGCAGAGATTCCGTCTTCTCCTTCGCTGTCGTCCACAAACTTAAGCCCCTCCCCCTGGTTCACGCCCAAGAGGATGTCGTAGTTTAGGAACTCACCCTACGGGGATCACGTGATGACACATAAAGGACAAAGACAAATCAAGATTTCAGTCAGGAAATCTGACCCAGCAGCACACAGTCCACTAACTCTTCACTACAAACTACACTGCTGATACATATAAATTAGAAATAATGACCCAGATATGGCAAAACTGCACTACTGTACACATGAAAAGTGCCTCTGGTCAAGTCTGTGCATCGATAACACATACGCATTACAAATAATGACCCAGAAAGCAAACGCAATATGGAAATCTGTTGTATGATGCAAACCTTCAGTGCTGGTAGCCAACATAGCAAGAGGTGCCTGCAGGCGCACAGGACTCATGTACATGCAGAACAAAGCACACACTGAAGCCTGAATTAACCTGCTGTAAGGCTGCGCGATGTATTGCTTGTTAATCGATATCACAATACTGGACTTCACAATACCGATATATCGCTAAAGGGGGCTTGGTGCTACTGTGCTTCTGTGGCTCATCTCAAGGTCAGGGGTTTGAATCACAGGAAGCACACATTCTGACATGCTCATGAATATGTATATCCATCTGGACAGGAATGTCTGCCAAATGCTGTATGTGTTTTGATTAATTACAGTATTCACATTATCAAACAAGCATCAATTATTGTTAAAAATAATATAGACCAAGCTTTGATCATATCACATTAAAGGGTTACCACTGTCTTTCAATGCATTGCAAAGTACGTGACAATTGCAATATGTCTCAAAACCATCGCAATAATTGCGTCGCCGTTTGTATCGTACAACCCAAACAGGGCTGACATATTGGATCTCCTGCTGTGGACCAGTAGGCCACATTAGCAGCAGGACCAGAGCGGCTCTGATCTGAGACCTGCTGCATCAGGATCTCGGGGTCATCTGGCACCACGTCTCCATCCACCACGGGTCCGAAGGCGATGTGATAGCGTGCGGGTTGGATGTCCTGGTCCACCAGCTCACGGAAGCTCTTCCTCCGCAAGCAGTCCACCAGGTCGGCCGTGTCTCCATAGCTACAGCCCACCTTCTTGGCCAGGATGTTGGTGTACATGAACGGGCGGTAGTTGACGGACCAGCTGGAGATGGCTGAACCACTCTGGGCGATGGCCCTCTGGAACAAACCTGGGGGTCACAGTTAAGCAGTTAACACCCTGAGGTGGGGTGGGGGGTGGTGTCATAATAAAGTGGTAAACAAGGTGGGGGGGGGGGGGGGGGGCAGAACACAGCAATAACCACCCTGAGCATCCTGAGGTGTAATAAAGGCAGAATGGAGCATTCATTCAGACCCTTTTTCAGTAGCATTGCAATCACTGAACTCACATCTACAGAACCAGTCAGAACGGATGAGGGTGTATAAATCTGAATGTAGAGAGCAGGTAGAGAGGACACTAGTGAACCAAGACTCTCACTCTTTGGGGATAAAGAAGACTGTAGTGAACTGGGACTCTCACTCTGTGGGGGTAGAGAGGACTGTAGTGGACTAAGACTCTCACTCTGTGGGGGCAGAGAGCACTAGTGAACTGGGACTCACTCTTTGGGGGTAGAGAGGACTGTAGTGGACTAAGACTCTCACTCTGTGGGGGTAGAGAGCACTAGTGAACTGGGACTCACTCTTTGGGGGTAGAGAGGACTGTAGTGGACTAAGACTCTCACTCTGTGGGGGTAGAGAGGACACTAGTGAACTGAGACTCACTCTGTGGGGGTAGAGATGACAGTAGTGAACTGAGACTCACACTCTGTGGGGGTAGAGAGGACACTAGTGAACTGAGACTCACTCTGTGGGGGTAGAGAGGACAGTAGTGAACTGAGACTCACACTCTGTGGGGGTAGAGAGGACACTAGTGAACTGAGACTCACTCTGTGGGGGTAGAGAGGACAGTAGTGAACTGAGACTCTCACTCTGTGGGGGTAGAGAGAACAGTAGTGAACTGAGACTCACTCTGTGGGGGTAGAGAGGACACTAGTGAACTGAGACTCTCACTCTGTGGCTGGCAGTAGTGGTAGTGTTAGCTCAGGATGGAGAATACTGCTTCACAACGTGCTGCTGTGCTGTTATGTAAAGTGCCTCCATGTATCCATGTTCTCATCTGAAGATTCTGCTATTAATTATTTAAAGCTGCCCCCCAATTCTCTCTCTCTCTGTTTCTATTTTCCACTCAAATGCACCTGCATGCATACATGCGCGTGCGCGCGCACACACACACACACACACACACACACACACACACACACACACACACACACACACACACACACACACACACACACACAGGACCCGTCTTCCTTCACCAAGGGATACAATCATACACAGAACACTGCTATGGCAGTTAAACAAAAAAAAATACAGGAGCCTGTCTCTCTCTCTCTCTCTCTCTCTCTCTCACACACACACACACACACACACACACACTGCAGTGCTGCCCCCTCCCTGAGCTCCTATCCCTATGAAATCAATTAGGAGCCTGCTCAGCAGCAGCTGAATGCTTCAACACTATTCCCCTCTTCCACACACACACACACACACACACACACACACACACACACACACACACACACACACATACACACACACACACACACACACACACACACACACACACACACACACACACACACACACACACACACACACATCCATATTTACATGCTTCTCATCGTGAATCTGTCTCAGTTCTATGCATATTCATCATACAGTTCTCATTATAAGCCTGTATCAGACTCAGCCGCCTGTGTGATCTCATGATAACACTATAAATCGGTCTCAATCTCTCTCTCTCTCTCTCTCACACACACACACACACACACACACACACAGTGACATGCTTGCTTGGCTCTCATTATCGTCCTGTGTAAAACTAACATTACTCTACAGTGTCATTAGTCTGTTCAGACCAGCCTCTTCAGACAGTTATGCAGAAAGACCTCACACACACACACACACACACACACACACACACACACACACACACACACACACACACACACACACACTTTCTTTGATACACACCTGCTCATTCATTTTCAGACATTGTGTTAAGAGTCTGTAAAAGAAAGTTTTCAATGCAGATACCATCCTTATCACACTGTTTTTTTCCGCCTTGTATAATCTCTGATAGCACAACCATGCTGATAGCTTTAGCACTCACAACAGTACTGCATCTCTACAGCAGTGCGTGTGTGTGTGTGTGTGTGTGTGTGTGTGTATGAGCTGATCGCTTTGGCACCGAGAACCATACTGTACCTCAACAGCTGTGTGTGTGTATTTGCTGACAGCTTTAGCAATGAATACCATACTGTATCTCCACAGCTCTCTGTGTGTGTGTGTATATGTGTGTGTGTATGCTGTTAGCTGTAGCATCAGAATCATACTGTCTCTCCACAGCTGTGTATGTGTGCTGATAGCTTTAGCACTGGGAACTGTAGTGTGTCTCCACTACTTTGCATGGGGCTTAAACTCCAGTTTAATGTTTGTGATTTGTTAAGCCTTCAGGAGAGGAGAAACCAGATTAGTCCCCTTTTCAGAAATCTGAACCTCACAGCACAGGTGTGTGTGTGTGTGTGTGTGTGTGTGTGTGTACTTTTTTGCCAGTATGGCTAAATATCATGTTTCACTTTTGGAACCACTTTCCATAATACTTTATAAACAGAAACATTATTAACACATTATAAGCAAATTAAAATGTGTAAATGTTCTAAACACATTATAAACATTATGAACACTTTCACACAAATAAATAAAACCTGATCAACAGTATGCTTCACACTACTGATAATACACACTCATTCTTGTGTGTGTGTGTGTATGTGTGTGTGTGTGTGTGTGTGTGTGTGTGTGTGTGTGTGTGTGTGTGTGTGTGTGTGTGTGTGTGTATTACTAAAGGCTTAGATGATCACTCCACAGGACTGAGTTGAACCTTGGTGGGTCCCTACCATATATAAATGGTGTTATAGTGATGATAAAAACATGGTGTCTACCCAGGTATGAGCTGTAAGCCAGCAGACCTGCCCTATACGCATGCATACACCACAGGAAGTTAAGAACAACCATGTGGGTGATGATGATGAAGGTTAAGAGAATGATTTGATGATGATGACAAAAATGAAAACGTTCTAAAAAACTAAACTACCAGTTACAGCAGCGGTCATAAGACTGACCACGTGGTTGTGACGATAGCTAGGTCGACGGCGGCGACGACGATGATGATGATGAAGGCTCTGACCTTCGGAGTGGTGGGACAGGATGAGCAGGTTGACACAGGAGGCCCCGGC
>NW_027507181.1:75000-77500 GCF_052324685.1 Brachyhypopomus gauderio
TATTATAGCTATCGGCATCTTCCCATCCATACTAACATTGCAGAAAGAAACATGTCTGAATAACATGAATAGTTTTGGTAATACCAATGACAGACAAAAAATGTAGAAATGTTGGCCAACATTTATACTCATAACACTGGGAATGAACTCTGGCTTTAATGGAAGAGCTTACAGCTCCTTCGTCCTCCGTGTGTGTGTGTGTGTGTTTGTATGTGTGTGTGTGTGTGTGTGTGTGTGTGTGTGTGTGTGTGTGTGTGTGTGTGTGTGTGTGTGTGTGTTTATGTCCTCTGAGTTGGTTGTCTTGCTGACTGTAGCACTGAGAGGGGCAGTTTGCTGCAAACTCCTGAATATTCACTGGCAGCTCTGGCTAATGACCAACCTACTGTGAGTCTTTAACCTCTCCTCCCTTCAGAGGAAGAGAGAAAGAGACGGATCTTGGCAAGGAACATAGGAACAGAGAGAGAGAGAGAGAGAGAGAGGAGAGAGAGAGAGAGAGAGAGAGAGAGAGGGAGAATTGTTTAAAATCCAGTTTGAGTTTTGTAATCACATACTGACACCTAATTCTTAGGCGTTAAATATATGCAATTAAAACAAGTAATAAACTGTATTATTTAAGCTGGTGAGATGAACATATATGAGGGAACATCCAGTCCAGACAGGAAGGCATCTTAAAGCTCTGCCTACTGGCTCCTACTGGTGGGATCTAAAGTATGACATCGGTACGTGGCGCACCCCCCCCCACCCCCCCAGGGGAGAGGAACTTGTGCCCTGCTCCTGACACATGAGCTTCCTGTCCACACGTCTTCACAAGTTTCCTTTCCCCTCAGGCATCATTTCCAGATTCGCCACACTAAAACTCTCCCCAGACGGCAGTGGCCGAGAAGGTGATGCTAAAAATGTCTCACACATGTCTCCTCTGGTCAGGACACGATGAAGGACATTCGAGTGTGTCCTTCACAGAAGAGGACATCCCAGTGGCCCTTTCTGTGTCTTCTAACCTCCCCTCCTTCCTCCCCTTCCACATTGACCCGTGGAACATGTGAACACCGCCCACCACGCTCACAGAGGAGAAGAACAGGCCGGGGGTGAAGACTTTGAGAAGGGAGCTCGGTCCACGCTGGACTGTGTGAGGGGACCACTGAGCGTTCCTCTCACTGGGACCGCTGGGCTCCGGCCACAACACGGGCCGCGGGTCTCAGAGAAAGCTGATGGCCATCGCCAGGACAGGTGTGTTTATGAGCACCATTGGGCTGGAGAGGATGGAAATGGGAGGAGCTCTGTCCCAGCACAGCGTGTCTACTCTGGGGGTGTGGTCTAGAGGTTGCTGGATCTTTGAACCCACGTGAGGGTGCTTGTCTTAAAAAAAAACAATAAACAAAACCCACAGAGCTCCACAGATGACCAGATCATGGATGCTGACCAGTGACTATGTAGCCTTCTCATCAGATTAAGCTATCAAAAGCTTTTAAATGGGTAGATCCTTCATCCTTAATCATATTGCTCTGTAACGGCAATACAAAATCGATTGGGTTAATGGCACAGGAGCAGAGGAGCAGGCGTTGTTGGGTAGAACATGGCTTCAAGTCATCTCACATGCCTCCACATCATCTCTCACGCCATCACGTCATTTCACACGCCGTCACGTCATTTCACACGCCATCACGTTATCTCACACGCCGTCACGTCATCTTACACGCCTCCACATCATCTTACACGACGTCACGTCATCTCACATGCCATCACGTCATCTCACACGCCGTCATGTCATCTCACACGCCTCCACGTCATCTCACACGCCTCCACGTCATCTCACACGCCGTCACGTAATCTCACACGCCTCCACGTCATATCACACGCCTCCACGTCATCTCACACGCCTCCACGTCATCTCACACGCCTCCACGTCATTTCACACGCCGTCACGTCATCTCACACGCCGTCACGTAATCTCACACGCCTCCACGTCATATCACACGCCTCCACGTCATCTCACACGCCTCCACGTCATCTCACACGCCTCCACGTCATTTCACACGCCGTCACGTCATCTCACACGCCGTCACGTAATCTTACATGCCTCCACGTCATCTCACACGCCGTCACGTCATCTCACATGCCGCCACGTCACCTCACACGCCTCCACGTCACCTCACACACCGTCACGTCATCTCACACGCCGTCACATCATCTCACATGCTGTCATGTCATCTCACACACCACCACGTCATCTCACATGCCTCCACGTCACCTCACACGCTGTCACGCATCTCACACACCAAGTCATCTCATACGCTGCCACGTCATGTCACACGCCGTCACGTCACACGCCGCCACGTCACACGCCGCCACGTCACAGGCTGTCACGTCACACCCCGTCACGTCACACGCAGTCACGTCATCTCACATGCCGTCACGTCATCTTACACACCTCCACGTCATCTTACACAATGTCACATCATCTCACACGCCATCACGTCATCTCACACGCCGTCACGTCATC
>NW_027507182.1:0-83585 GCF_052324685.1 Brachyhypopomus gauderio
CAAGAACCTTCTCTTTCAGGCCAACTGCAACACAGCAGCAGTACATGAACAATTCATCCACAAGTGCCAGTCTTTGGTTTGGACTTGGTTTCTCAATTTCCATCACACCCTCGTTCAATACTGTTCATTTGTTAAAAAACATCTGCAATACATTAGCGTATACCCGATTATTGGTTATGATTTTTTAAATTCCTGTTTGATTTTTGGGTCTGGGGTAAAAAGTAAAAAAAAATACATAAACATTTTAGGTTTATATACTATATGTATTTTATACACACACTATGTTTTATACACGCACTCCTTTATAATCGTGTGTCCTGTAATCAATAGATTAACATAAATACTGCGTCCTGCTTTAAAAATGTGATTTGCATATCTGTCACGTGCTGCATGCCGGCGTGATGTTTGTTGGACACGCCCCCACGCGATGCGATGCTGGCGACTCGGCGACGGAGAGCGATTTTTATCGCTTTCGGTGTGAACGCACAGTTAAATGCGAGGTCAGTGATAAGAGCAATGAATAGCCAACCATATGACCATAAAATAGCTTTATTGTAATGTGCTGTTATGGTACCAGACTAGGAGGGTTTGGGTTAGCTAACGTTTATATTAAAACTTGTCAGAAAGCTCTCTGAAACATAAAGTTACATTACTCTCTGGCCACGTCCAAAACTGCTACTACACTGAATGTGTAAAAAATAAAATATAATGAATAAAACAAATAAACGAATAAATAAAAGGACACCATGGTTTGAAGTGTTTTCAGTAGTGCAGTATGTAATGTTCCAGAGTGTGCTGTTTGGGACACGGACTGTCCAACATTAACGTTAGTCTTGTCTAGTCAGGAAACCTTAACATACATTTTTTGTCATTTCATTTCAGCATGCCACCAAAGAAACAAATAAAACCACAGGACACAACACTCCTGAGTTTTTTTTTTAAAGAGCGGAAATAGTTTAAGTAAATAATAATAATCAAACCTGTTATATTATTTTAAATATTATGTATCACCTTATTAGGAGAGTACTGGTACAAAGATACAGTAACAGTGCAGAAGCTGCAGAGATCATTCATGCTTTGCCTTCAGAGGTACATGGATTATTTGGGCAAGTGGAAGCTCTGGTTGCTTTTAGTAGTCCATGTTTCATCCTCTGAGGCAGAGAGAAGTTTTTTGGTTATATCTGAATATAATCCATACATTGCATGCATAATTTATTTAAAGTTTGTGGACAACAGTCATGTTGTATTTTGTTTATTTGCAATTTACCGTAATTCCACAAATGTTCTATGTCACTATACATACAGTGATTAACTACCTTGCCTACAGTGGAATCAGTTTATATTAATATTTTAGAGGATAGGATGGGCTTTGATTTGATAGCAAATGTATGTCTGTCTGCGGGTTAGGAGGCGCCGAGGCCGCTGGAGCATCTGGGGAGGAACATGGACATGCCCTTGCGCCGCCCCTCAGTCCCCTCTTCCTCCCCACATTGCCAATGGGGTCGGTCTGATGAGACATGAGGGCCCGACGCATAGGCTCATAGCACCCCCCCAAAAAAAGTCTTAGGAAAATCCACCATACTGGTGGAGAAGACCACTCCAGGAAGAGGTGTAGTAGCACCTACAGTCTCAGACATGCTGTAGGGCTGGGGGGGCAACACCGGAGAACCTAGCCTGTAAGAGTTTGAAAAACCCCTCCACAGTCCAGGCTTCCTCCGTCCGGTGCGCAAGGATGATGTTTGCCCACTGAAGCGCCTTTCCCTGTAGTCTTGCCCTCATAAAGAGCACCAGAGCCTTTTCCGGTGGCATAGGGCATGTCAGGAACTGAAAATACAGGCTACATTGTAGAACAAAGGCATCAGCATTACGCTCCTCTCCATCGTACATGTCTGGGGAGTCAGTTAAAGAGGGCATTGCAACAGGTTTACCTGCAGTGTCCAAAATGAAACATGACTGCAAATAGTCCAGCTGTACCTGAAAGTCCTCATCATCTTTGGGAGGAGGCAAGCAAGCAACATGCCTCACTCCACTGTCCGCTGCGTTCATTGTAGGTCGGTTATTCGGTAACAACTAGGAGAGAGGGCTGAACGCAAGTGCGGACTGAACAATGAATTTAATGACAAAACTGATACATATACACAAAGCACACAAAACATACCCCAAGAATAATCAAACACCTAACTTATGAACCAAACAACACTAACAGGAATAGCTGGGTGGACAAGGCTAAATAAAAGCAAAGACATCAACAAGCAATACCCCTAGAGAAACCAAAGTCACACAAAATACAAGGAGTACATACAGACTAGTATTACAGACACAAAAGACCAAGATACCAAATCGCATACAAACAAGAGATTAAACACAAGACTTAAATACACTAACCGACCAAGGGACTCAACAAGACACAGCAGAAAGCAATAACGAGGGGGCAGGGGAGTGAAGACAGACACAACTAAGAAATTTCAAAATAAAAGACAAACAGAAGACATGACCGACAGGAGGGAGGCAGGACTGACACTGACCCATTTTCATGCCTGTTTAAAGACTGGTTTAGGCCAGTGGTTAGCAACAACCGAGAGGCCACTTCAGTCGCCGCTTTAAGTCATGCTGGTATTAAAAAATATTTTGTAGGTATTAAAAAGGTATTAAATTCAACTTAAGAATCTCTGTATATACCCTGATGTATTAAATCTGTATTTATATTACCAGCCTGTTACCTTAATTAATGAAATATGCAAACATTGTGTAGAAAAGGAACATTTAATAAACATTAATCATCAAATGAAATGTATTTATATAGTGGTTTTTACACAAAGCACCCTTATAGAAGTCCAGAATCATCAACAACAAAAAAAAAAACCCTGGTGAGCAAGCCAAAGGCAACAGTGGTCAAGGAAAATCTCCTTCAAAAACTATAGGAAGAAACCTTGGGAGGAACCAAGACTCACAAGAGGAAACATCATCCTGGTGCCATTAATACAGGTAATGAGTGGAGGACAGAGAAGCCTCTTAAAGAAGTTGTTACAGGTCTGTAACAAAAAAAAAAACATAATATAAACAAAAAACCTTCATTCCATCATTAAACATGAATAGAACTATAAATAATTTTGTATCTTTGTTTCTTCCAGTGTTACAAGAATAATTTAGACAGGTACATCACTGTTTAAATCTAAGGGACCTTGGTAGTTGGTCATTACAACAACCGGTAGTCCACAGCAGATTCACTGAGCCTGAAAGGGTAAGAGGAATGGTTGTGTGCCAGATGTGGTATTCTTTGACTCTTCTGATAGCTCTCTCCACCAGGATTCAGAGACGAGCTATGGCTTGTGTTTTCTCCGTGTCCTCCTTGCTGAAGCAGGTGGATTTCTTGAAGGGGGGGATGATGAGTGTTGCACCAACATCAGACAGCATCTGGTCAATGACAAAGCCCTTGTCTGCCATGCATGCATCTCCTGGTTCCAGTAGGCTGAGAATTCCAGACTGTCTTGTTATTTCCAGTCTTGTTGTGCCAGTCTTTGACTTGGACTTGGTTTCTCAATTTCCATCACACCCTCGTTCCTCTGTGCTTTACTCCAGTACACCAACCTGGATGCTGAGGGAGCAACCGACTCCCAAAAGATCAAAAATACCTTCTCTGATGGAAAACGGGTGTAGAATCTGAACTTCTCATCAGTTGCACAAAATCTGTTGATTTGCAGGCCCCTGAGCTGAGATTCTAATTCTCTGACCTTGACCTCCAATTCTCTGATTTTTTCAGCAGCAGCATCCAGGGCACCTGAAAAATGCCGACAAAAGCATCAGGGTAAAATGTCGTCTTTACAATACAGACATTTATATGGAAGCCCATTCCCACCACCTAAAGTAAAAAAAAAAAAAAAAACAGCACATATTTTTTTTTCTCATTATTAAGTAAATTGCTATCTCATTATTTCGAGATACTAAGTCATTATTTTGAGATACTATAGTATATAATGACTTAGAATCTCAAAATAATGAGATAGCAATTTTTTTTTTATTTTACGTGGCGGAAATGGGCTTCCATACATTCCATTTATCTTCTTTATCAGAGCACTGTGTTTTAGAGCAGTATCGCGTAGCTCTTGTCGTGATAAAACGTTTAAAACGTTAAGTCAGTGCTTAATTTGTAAATCAAACGATGCCAGAACGCAAACAGCGGCATGAGACAAGGGGTCACTGATGCCAACAATGTCACCGGCACGCACACAAAACACAACGCTTAGGCACACAAATGTCAAAATAGCAAGCCAATTCGTATATATAAATGACTTTTAAATGATTTACGTGTGTTTTATAAGTGTTTTAAGTGCAGAAGTGCATTTAAGTGCATTTTCAAGTACTTTAGCCTAAATTCCAGCAATTTACAAATCTGAAACACAAAGCAACATTAAAATTTGTCAGGTAAATATTCCTTCCCCTGTTTTTGAGGGGTGTTTCTTTATACTACTAACTAGCACACTAAATAATGTGACGCGGCAAGTATAAACGCCTCCTCCTCCTCCGGAGGTTCGCGCGATGTGTGCGGAGTCGCGCGCTACGGTCACTCGCTAAAGTATAACTAGCTTTATAGGGGAGACGCCTAAAGGCATCGCTAAAAAGGAGGGCTCTTATGTGATTTAGGAAGCCTGAATGTGGCTCTTGTGTTTAAAAAATGTATTTTATAGAATTATTTGTTCAATTAATTGGTTTAACACAGACAGATTTCTTCATAACTTATAATTAGTAGGCTTGAAAGTTACCGGATCGAGGCAGACAGTTCCCGGAACGCACCCTTCAAAATGAAAGAGTTCCCGGATCCTGTTCCGGCAGGATCCGGCTCAAATTAAGCCCTGGTTTTAGTGTACTAATGTGCTAATATACTAATGTACTGAATGTGGTTATCTTGTTTTATCTGTGGCTAATTCCTTGCTGTCAGTTGCACCCAGTGGTGAAAATAAAAATTACATGTAATCAGTTGAACTCCCATTTCAGCTAAAGGTATGCTTACGGGAGTAATCACCACACCTTACAAATCTGTTTAGATGATTTTGTTCTTTCAAATTATAACCAAACATCACAAGCTTTTTGCTAATATCAAAACCTTTTTACTCTCCTTGTTTCCAACCACAATTCCCAGCAGGGCCGGAGTGGGCCACTTTTTCAGCCCGGGAGTTTCATGCCCAAATCCGGCCCAAAATTATTTTTCCCTCCTAATCGGCCCAAACTAGAGATTGACATGAGCCGGCCCATCGGGAATCCTCCCGAATCTCCCGATTAGCCACTCCGGCACTGATTCCCAGCAGCTATAGTTGTGTGAAGTTGATCAGCACATTTCTGGCTTCTCAGGATGTACCACAGCACTAATCAATTTTTGTGGAAGGCATATGACCTCTTTCAGGTACCAGACACTAGGTGGATGAGAGCCCATTTTGAAGATATCCCATTTTGTTTTAAAACAGGTGAAAATACCATATCTTGGCTGTCTAAATGGGCATAATGGCAGGTTGTACAATTTTACTGTTGGCATTTACCATGTCAATGGATGTGTTTATTTTGGCTTTTAAGGGGGTTGTTGGTGGAAAGAAGTTGCAGGATGGCACTCAAATCCCTTCTTTCAGAGAATACATGTATGATATGACACCACTCACAACTCATCTTCAATATACTCATTGGTTGCTTGACTGATAATTTAAAGCTAGGTGTCATGCACAAAACCAAATTACACAGTGGACAGGGAGTCAGGTGATGGGAAAAAAACAGTTTATTTTTTTACACCAACAGGGTATGCAATAACAAAGTCGTTGAGAACAACATAAAACCTTAATTTTGGAGTGTTGGATGTGAATCCTCCATTCGTGTCCCTTTCTCTTACCTTCAAGCTCCTCCCTCTCTTACACCTGGTAGCTGAACTGTCATGATGTAATTGTCCTTCATTCATCAGCTTTGACCCAAGTATGATGCTAGTAGGAAGCAGTTGAAGCAGGCTTTGACCCAACTATGACCTATGACCTCTCAAAGACTGTGGGTTGATGCTGAGGCCTCAGGCCCATTTAATGCTTTACATGGTTCCTTACAGTACACAATAAGGTGATGGAGGGATTCTGCATCTCAGATGCAAAAACCTAACTGTATCAGTCCCCTGATAGAAGTTTGTCATGACACTTGTCAGAAGAAATCTGACAACATGGATGAAGAACAGGATGATGTTCTTGATGACGGTTTCAGTGAAAGTGAACAAGCTCACTCTGGTCAGGATCAAAAGGATATTTACACAGATTCAGCCTATTTGATATGAGTGCTTTAATTCACCTAAATGCAGTATGAACCTAAAATGGATTTATGAGGAAATGGTACAGTGAAATATGCAAAAACTTACTGTTATGATAGTTAAGGGTTCATACTCTCATGCAGCAGTGGAATTCTTTTGGCATTATGGGAGACTTCTGAGAAACTGATAACCAATTTCTGAGAAATGTATCTCCAAGCCCTAACAAAATTAAGACTTCAGTGTGGATTTTTGAAAAATGGTACAGCAGAATCTGTCTACATTTGCCCTGGGGGATAAACAAAGGCTACCAATTCTTGGGTGGTAGTAGAATTTTTTTGGCATTATGGGAAAATTCAGACAAATAGGAAACCACAGTCTCAGAATTAAACAAGCATTTAAGCAGAGATGCTAGGTGAGGGAGTGCAGTTATGACTGACACAGTCCCCAAACGACCGGGGCCCATTTGGTTTTTTCAAGCGGCCAAAATCCCTAGAACTGGAAACTGCTAATATTTAAGATGAGTTTTCTCCTAAGCACATCCCACATTAACCCCATACTTCTGTTTTCCATTCTAGAATTATCCATTACAAATTATTTTGTTCATAACTTTATTGTGTCATTTAAATCAGCAGGACTGGTTGTGTAAAGATCATGGACATGTAAAGGTATAGAATCTAGTAAATTATCAAGAAAATCTCATTTACAGTTTTTAATGGTCAGGTTGAATTTCAGTGTTCCTTTACATTTTGTGTGCACTGAGAAACCAAGTTATTGCTTAGGTAACATGCTATTATACTTTATTTGTTATATGAGCATATGGAAGCATTTCTTTTGTCTTGTCTTTAACACTTCCGCTCCTCACGCGCTCGTCTGCCTTCTCTAGAGCCTGGCGCACCAGACAGAGACGCTGCCGCATCTTCCCTGCAGTCATCGCCGTTGGGCTCAAAGGCGTCCGCGGTTGCCACGGGCCTCTCTAAAGCCACGTGCCCGTCGCCCCCCTGTGAGCAGAGGTCGTGGTTGGCCTCTGGGGGCGCCGTGGTGCCTTTCGTCACATGGGTGTCGTAGCAGTAGATGGGCTCCTCAGCCGAGGCCGTCTGGGTGCGAGGCGTGGTGTCGGTTGGCTTAGCTGGCGTCTCGGGGGCTGAATGGGGCCTGTGCGGAGGCGGGGACAGCGGGGACATGTTGAGTGAGAGGCTCGGACATCGCTTTTGTCCGTCCAGAGGAAGGCGAAGGAGGGAGCGTGGCATCAGAGCACGATGGCTTGGAGCTGAACAGAGAAGAAAAAGGCAGCAGTGTTACTCACTTCATCTACCTGCAGTGTTTCCTTTCTATTCGCTGAATGAGTGAATCTGAAAGATGACCAGAGCGGCTTGTGTACCTGTATGCGTTCTTTCTGAGCTGGGAGTCCAACCCGCTGGTGGGGCTCACCAGGGAAGATAAAGATGCTCCAATTTCTGTAGCCTGAACAACGCAAGCAACAAAAAGCTGTTAACGGCCATTTGATGGCTTCAGTTTACCGATTATATTACTTAATGGGTTCACAATTCCTCTGTCTAATTCCTCTTGTCTAATAGTATTATCTGAATACTGAAGCTGATGGAACTACACAGCTATAGCATTTCAGGAGTAGAACCAGGAAACCATGTGCTGTTTGCAAATATTCAAATGAAAGCATTTTTGGTCTTTAAATGTTAAAGTAATATAAAACATACATATGCAGAATTTAAAAAATACTGTGATAAAAAAGGTACCCCACCGAAAACACCATCGCTTAATCAGCTTTGACTGATCAATTTATACCTTATCACATGGTTTGAAGCCATTGACTTTATGGTGGCCATTTTGGGCACTGTGAACAAGTCCCGATCCGTTTTCTCGTGGGAGAATTCCGGGGAAGCAACTGGAACCGTTGGTCTTGGGCGTGAGGGAGCTTGAGCTGTGGAAGAGGGGACCATCCATCCCACCTTTCCCGTCGGATGCCTTGGCACCAGGGTAAGACTTCCCTGTGCCATTATCCAAGGCTCCGCCTTCCTGGTCGGACTCGTCGGATGACTCTTGGCCATACGGAACCAGGAAAGCTGCTCTATTGTGAGCGGCGGCGCCACCGTTCACCTGCACAGGCCAACTGAGGTCTGAGGTAGACTGTGGTGCGCTGGAGGAAGAGGACGAGGGCAGCGGGCGCAGGTGGGATGCGGCAGCCGAAGAACTGCAGGGGCTGGGCCGGCTCTTCGGGACGCTGCTGCTGTTGCTGCCGCCAGGCTTTGAGCCACCTTGGTCCTCCTTCATGGGAGAGTTATTCTGCAAAGTGAACAGCGGTCAGTTATGGGAAATCTGAATATAAGGAACAGAAAGTAAGAGTTTAACAGTGTAAACAAACAAAACACAGCCCTCTCAATTATACTAGTGAACAATAACAACCAGTTCCCAGTCAGATTTCCTGGCATGGTGCAGTGGTGTGGTGATACCTTTGCCATGTGAGGAGGAAGCTGTGAACCGATGACGGAGGTGGAGGTGAACTGAGGCCCGTTCACCTTGGCCGTGCTGACCGGGCGAGGGGAGCAATGACCGGGACCATGGGTCACAGAGTTACATAAGATCTGTTGACCTAAAAATGATGCATTGGGGGGGGGATAAAAGTGTATAAAATGCCTTTCATACCACTGCTCATTACTAGTTTGTAATGGATAATTGAAACTTGGAAAGAAAGTTGACCCTTATGCACCTGAGTGACGTTAAGTTGGTATTAGTCCTCAGTAGTACAGTTGTGGTCAAAAGTTTACATACACTTGTAAAAAACATAATGTTATGGCTGTCTTGAGTTTTCAATAAGTTCTACAACTCTTATTTTTCTGTGATAGAGTGATCGGAACACATACATGTTTGTCACAAAAAACAGTCATAAAATTTGGTTCTTTCATAAATTTATTATGGGTCTGCTGAAAATGTCACCAAATCTGCTGGGTCAAAAATATACATACAGCAACAAAATTTGTCAATTTTGGTGATGTAGCGAGTTGTGTCAATCAAATTAGCTTCATGTCATGGCCTCTTCACTTCTTGTAAGTGATTCTGATTGACTACAGCTGTTGACTTCTCATGAGCCCATTTAAATAGGGCTCATTTGACCCAGTGATTAGACTCAGCTACAAAAGCTACAATGGGAAAGTCAAAGGAACTCAGTGTGGATCTGAAAAAGCGAATTATTGACTTGAACAAGTCAGGGAAGTCACTTGGAGCCATTTCAAAGCAGCTACAGGTCCCAAGAGCAACTGTGCAGACAATTATACGCAAGTACAAAGTGCATGGAACAGTTGTGTCACTGCCACGATCAGGAAGAAAACGCAAGCTATCACATGCTGCCGAGAGGAGATTGGTCAGGATGGTCAAGAGTCAACCAAGAATCACCAAGAAGCAGGTCTGCAAGGATTTGGAAGCTGATGGAACACAGGTGTCAGTCTCCACAGTCAAGCGTGTTTTACATCGCCATGGACTGAGAGGCTGCCGTGCAAGAAAGAAGCCCTTGCTCCAGAAAAGGCACCTTAAGACTCGGCTGAAGTTTGCTGCTGATCACATGGACAAAGATAAAACCTTCTGGAGGAAAGTTCTCTGGTCAGACGAAACAAAAATTGAGCTGTTTGGCCACAACACCCAGCAATATGTTTGGAGGAGAAAAGGTGAGGCCTTTAATCCCAGGAACACCATGCCTACTGTCAAGCATGGTGGTGGTAGTATTATGCTCTGGGGATGTTTTGCTGCCAGTGGAACTGGTTCTTTGCAGAAAGTAAATGGGATAATGAAGAAGGAGGATTACCTCCAAATTCTGCAGGAAAACTTAAAACCATCAGCCCGAAGGTTGGGTCTTGGGCGCAGTTGGGTGTTCCAACAAGACAATGACCCAAAACACACATCAAAAGTGGTAAAGGAATGGCTAAACCAGGCTAGAATTAAGGTTTTAGAATGGCCTTCCCAAAGTCCTGACTTAAACCCCATTGAGAACATGTGGACAGTGCTAAAGAAACAGGTTCATGCAAGAAAACCATCACATTTAGCTGAACTGCACCAATTCTGTCAAGAAGAGTGGTCAAACATTCGACCTGAAGCTTGCCAGGAGCTTGTGGATGGCTACCAAAAGCGCCTAGTTGCCGTGAAAATGGCCAAGGGACATGTAACCAAATACTAATGTTGCTGTATGTATATTTTTGACCCAGCAGATTTGGTGACATTTTCAGCAGACCCATAATAAATTTATGAAAGAACCAAATTTTATGACTGTTTTTTGTGACAAACATGTATGTGTTCCGATCACTCTATCACAGAAAAATAAGAGTTGTAGAACTTATTGAAAACTCAAGACAGCCATAACATTATGTTTTTTACAAGTGTATGTAAACTTTTGACCACAACTGTAGGTGGCTTGGCGCTGGGTGAAGACCCGTCTGGGTCGCAGCTGAGGCGGCGCACACACTTCCGCTCCTCACACGCTCGTCTGCCTTCTCTAGAGCCTGGCGCACCAGACAGAGACGCCACCGCATCTTCCCTGCAGTCATCGCCGTTGGGCACAAAGGCGTCCGCGGTTGCCACGGGCCTCTCTAAAGCCACGTGCCCGTCGCCCCCCTGTGAGCAGAGGTCGTGGTTGGCCTCTGGGGGCGCCGTGGTGCCTTTCGTCACATGGGTGTCGTGGCAGTAGATGGGCTCCTCAGCCGAGGCCGTCTGGGTGCGAGGCGTGGTGTCGGTTGGCTTAGCTGGCGTCTCGGGGGCTGAATGGGGCCTGTGCGGAGGCGGGGACAGCAGGGGAGCGATATCCTGAGTAAGAGGCTCGGACATCGCTTTTGTCTGTCCAGAGGAAGGCGAAGGAGGGAGCGTGGCATCAGAGCACGATCTACTGAGTCTGGTAATAGTCCTCAGTAGTAGGTCGCTTGGCGCTGGGTGAAGACTCGTCTGGGTCGGAGCTGAGGCAGCGCTTACGTTTGTCTAAGCTGTGGCCAGAGCGACACTCCATTCGAGGCTCCTCCTCCAAGTTGTGCCTCCTCCTCTTCTTTTTCATCTTTTTGTGTCGGAAGGAGCTGCTGTCCCCATTCCTGTCTGATGGGTCCCTCTCAGAACTCCTGCAGATTGAAAATGATTTGCTTAAGGAAACTGTAGTACACTTTCTGGCTTATGGTTGCTAGATTTTCTACAACAGTAACAGTTCTGTTTGCTGACCCCTCCTGGTCACACACAGTATAGCAATGGCCGTTCTCATGCAACATAAATAGCTCCTTACCTCCGCTTGTCCTTCTTCTTCTTCTTGGATTTCTTATGTTTTTTGACAGGCCGCTCTTCACATGGATCCTCCCTGTCCGACAGGCTACGCTTTTGTGCCTGGGGCCGCGGGGCAGGGCTGGCGGGGCGTGGTGCTTTAGCCCGCTTGTGTCCCGAGTCTTTCTTCCCAACATAGTACTCAAATGAGCGAGGGAAGTCACCTTGACCATTCTCCACATCCCGGTCTCGTTCGTCCTTGCTGCTGTGATGGCGCCGGTGGTGGTAGTGGTCTCGGCGGTGGTGGGTGTGCCCGTCCCGGTGGCGATCTCCCTCTCGCTCTCCAGGGATCCTCTCTCGACTGGCCGAGCGATCCTTATCAGTATGGTGGTCTCTGTTGGAACGATGGCGATGGCGATGGCGGTGCCCGTAGCGCTCCCGACTCCGGTTTTCCCGCTCGCGATAATGTCCCTGCCTGGATCTGCCTCGCTCCTTCAGGGTGGAGGAAAGGTGTGGCTGCCCAGAGTCTTTATCACACTTCCGCTCCTCACGCGCTCGTCTGCCTTCACTAGAGCCTGGCGCACCAGACAGAGATGCTGCTCTATTGTGAGCGGCGGCGCCACCGTTCACCTGCACAGGCCGTCTGAGGTCAGAGGTCGGGGATGCGGCAGCCGAAGAACTGCAGGGGCTGGGCTGGCTCTTCGGGACGCTGCCGCTGTTGCTGCCGCCAGGCTTTGAGCCACCTTGGTCCTCCTTCACGGGAGAGTTATTCTGCAAAGTGAACAGCGGTCAGTTATGGGAAATCTGAATATCAGGAACAGAAAGTAAGAGTTTAACAGTGTAAACAAACAAAACACAGCCCTCTCAATTATACTAGTGAACAATAACAACCAGTTCCCAGTCAGATTTCCTGGCATGGTGCAGTGGTGCGGTGATACCTTTGCCATGTGAGGAGGAAGCTGTGGACCGATGAAGGAGGTGGAGGTGAACTGAGGCCCGTTCACCTTGGCCGTGCTGACCGGGCGAGGGGAGCAATGACCGGGACCACGGGTCACAGAGTTACAGTCAATAAAAGTGTATAAAATACCTTTCTAAATATTCCACTATTCAAAAATCTGGAGCTGGTTTAAACATTAGGTTGAACTTACCGGATGTAGAACAGTAAATACGCTTGTTGGTTCAGCACTGATTGTATGTCGCTTACAGTTACTGATGCGTCGTTCATCTTATACCACTGCCCATTACCAGACTGAAATAAAAACATTATTCCATCCATTAGCTAGAGCAGAAACTCAGTGCAAAAACGCAGAGATTGCTGAAACCGCGCAGCACATCAAACCTTCACATAGCAGTAGTAGTGTCCGGCGTGGCAGCTAATCCCGGAGTGGACCAGCACAGCGTACAGGCCGTAGAGCTGTGGCTCTCCGTGGGACTGCGACATGAACGGACGCATGTCCAGATACTCTGGATACCTCACGTCCTGCACAGGGGGACAGAGAACAGTTGTGCAACGGCATAGATCACGTGCAACGACTAAGGAAAGTGTACAACAGTGCGGCAGAATTAAGTACGGTGGTCAAACCTTTGCAATTTTGCTTCCGTTGAAGTCGAAGCGCTTTAAAACAATGGTGAGCACATTCGAGCTACGGTGGACGGTAAATCTTTTTCAGGCATGAACCATTTTCTTACATCTACAAACACAACCAAATTCACAATGAGGACAGAAAAGATAATAGGCAACACAGACCACAGTAAATTCACCACTAGTGGTCCCATGACAACAAATAGAGCTTGGTTTATCTCCAGAGATAAACTGGTGTGCCTCAGACTTATCCAAGATAGACTTGCCGTGTGTTAAGGGACAGAAGTAAAGAGCACCTTTATCCCAGTCATCATCGTTGGGCACAAAGGCGTCTGCGGTTGCCACGGGCCTCTCTCCGTTGGTCTTGGGCGTGAGGGAGCTTGAGCTGTGGAAGAGGGGACCATCCATCCCACCTTTCCCGTCGGATGCCTTGGCACCAGGGTAAGACTTCCCTGTGCCATTATCCAAGGCTCCGCCTTCCTGGTCGGACTCGTCGGATGACTCTTGGCCATACGGAACCAGGAAAGCTGCTCTATTGTGAGCGGTGGCGCCACCGTTCACCTGCACAGGCCAACTGAGGTCTGAGGTAGACTGTGGTGCGCTGGAGGAAGAGGACGAGGGCAGCGGGCGCAGGTGGGATGCGGCAGCCGAAGAACTGCAGGGGCTGGGCCGGCTCTTCGGGACGCTGCTGCTGTTGCTGCCGCCAGGCTTTGAGCCACCATGGTCCTCCTTCATGGGAGAGTTATTCTGCAAAGTGAACAGCGGTCAGTTATGGGAAATCTGAATATAAGGAACAGAAAGTAAGAGTTTAACAGTGTAAACTAACAAAACACAGCCCTCTCAATTATACTAGTGAACAATAACAACCAGTTCCCAGTCAGATTTCCTGGCATGGTGCAGTGGTGCGGTGATACCTTTGCCATGTGAGGAGGAAGCTGTGGACCGATGAAGGAGGTGGAGGTGAACTGAGGCCCGTTCACCTTGGCCGTGCTGACCGGGCGAGGGGAGCAATGACCGGGACCACGGGTCACAGAGTTACAGTCTCAGTTTAAGATCTGTTGACCTAAAAATGATGGATTGGGGGGGGGGGAATAAAAGTGTATAAAATGCCTTTCTAAATATTCTAAATATAATGGTTTAAACATTAGATTGAAATGACTGGATGTAGAACAGTAAGTACGCCTGTTGGTTCAGCACTGATCGTATGTCACTTAGAGATACTGATGCATCGTTCATCTCATACCACTGCTCATTACTAGTTTGTAATGGATAATTGAAACTTGGAAAGAAAGTTGACCCTTATGCACCTGAGTGACGTTAAGTTGGTAATAGTCCTCAGTAGTAGGTCGCTTGGCGCTGGGTGAAGACCCGTCTGGGTCGCAGCTGAGGCGGCGCACACACTTCCGCTCCTCACGCGCTCGTCTGCCTTCTCTAGAGCCTGGCGCACCAGACAGAGACGCCACCGCATCTTCCCTGCAGTCATCCTCGTTGGGCACAAAGGCGTCCGCGGTTGCCACGGGCCTCTCTAAAGCCACGTGCCCGTCGCCCCCCTGTGAGCAGAGGTCGTGGTTGGCCTCTGGGGGCGCCGTGGTGCCTTTCGTCACATGGGTGTCGTGGCAGTAGATGGGCTCCTCAGCCGAGGCCATCTGGGTGCGAGGCGTGGTGTCGGTTGGCTTAGCTGGCGTCTCGGGGGCTGAATGGGGCCTGTGAGGAGGCGGGGACAGCGGGGGAGCGACATCCTGAGTGAGAGGGTCGGACATCGCTTTTGTCTGTCCAGAGGAAGGCGAAGGAGGGAGCGTGGCATCAGAGCACGATCTACTGAGTCTGGTAATAGTCCTCAGTAGTAGGTCGCTTGGCGCTGGGTGAAGACTCGTCTGGGTCGGAGCTGAGGCGGCGCTTACGTTTGTCTAAGCTGTGGCCAGAGCGACACTCCATACGAGGCTCCTCCTCCAAGTTGTGCCTCCTCCTCTTCTTTTTCATCTTTTTGTGTCGGAAGGAGCTGCTGTCCCCATTCCTGTCTGATGGGTCCCTCTCAGAACTCCTGCAGATTGAAAATGATTTGCTTAAGGAAACTGTAGTACACTTTCTGGCTTATGGTTGCTAGATTTTCTACAACAGTAACAGTTCTGTTTGCTGACCCCTCCTGGTCACACACAGTATAGCAATGGCCGTTCTCATGCAACATAAATAGCTCCTTACCTCCGCTTGTCCTTGTTCTTCTTCTTGGATTTCTTATGTTTTTTGACAGGCCGCTCTTCACATGGATCCTCCCTGTCCGACAGGCTACGCTTTTGTGCCTGGGGCCGCGGGGCAGGGCTGGCGGGGCGTGGTGCTTTAGCCCGCTTGTGTCCCGAGTCTTTCTTCCCAACATAGTACTCAAATGAGCGAGGGAAGTCACCTTGACCATTCTCCACATCCCGGTCTCGTTCGTCCTTGCTGCTGTGATGGCGCCGGTGGTGGTAGTGGTCTCGGCGGTGGTGGGTGTGCCCGTCCCGGTGGCGATCTCCCTCTCGCTCTCCAGGGATCCTCTCTCGACTGGCCGAGCGATCCTTATCAGTATGGTGGTCTCTGTTGGGACGATGGCGATGGCGATGGCGGTGCCCGTAGCGCTCCCGACTCCGGGTTTCCCGCTCTCGATAATGTCCCTGCCTGGATCTGCCTCGCTCCTTCAGGGTGGAGGAAAGGTGTGGCTGCTCAGAGTCTTTATCACACTTCCGCTCCTCACGCGCTCGTCTGCCTTCACTAGAGCCTGGCGCACCAGACAGAGATGCTGCTCTATTGTGAGCGGCGGCGCCGCCGTTCACCTGCACAGGCCGTCTGAGGTCAGAGGTCGGGGATGCGGCAGCCGAAGAAATGCAGTGACTGGGCTGGCTCTTCGGGACACTGCTGCCAGGCTTTGAGCCACCTTGGTCCTCCTTCATGGGAGAGTTATTCTGCAAAGTGAACAGCGGTCAGTTATGGGAAATCTGAATATAAGGAACAGAAAGTAAGAGTTTAACAGTGTAAACAAACAAAACACAGCCCTCTCAATTATACTAGTGAACAATAACAACCAGTTCCAAGTCAGATTTCCTGGCATGGTGCAGTGGTGTAGTGATACCTTTGCCATGTGAGGAGAAAGCTGTGGACTGATGACGGAGGTGGAGGTGAACTGAGGCCCGTTCACCTTGGCCGTGCTGACCGGGCGAGGGGAGCAATGACCGGGACCACGGGTCACAGAGTTACAGTCAATAAAAGTGTATAAAATGCCTTTCTAAATATTCCACTATTCAAAAATCTGGAGCTGGTTTAAACATTAGGTTGAACTTACCGGATGTAGAACAGTAAATACGCTTGTTGGTTCAGCACTGATTGTATGTCGCTTACAGTTACTGATGCGTCGTTCATCTTATACCACTGCCCATTACCAGACTGAAATAAAAACATTATTCCATCCATTAGCTAGAGCAGAAACTCAGTGCAAAAACGCAGAGAATGCTGAAACCGCGCAGCACATCAAACCTTCACATAGCAGTAGTAGTGTCCGGCGTGGCAGCTAAACCTGGAGTGGACGAGCACAGCGTACAGGCCGTAGAGCTGTGGCTCTCCGTGGGACTGCGACATGAACGGACGCATGTCCAGATACTCTGGATACCTCACGTCCTGCACAGGGGGACAGAGAACAGTTGTGCAACGGCATAGATCACGTGAAACGACTAAGGAAAGTGTACAACAGTGCGGCAGAATTAAGTACGGTGGTCAAACCTTTGCAATTTTGCTTCCGTTGAAGTCGAAGCGCTTTAAAGCAATGGTGAGCACATTCGAGCTACGGCGGACGGTAAATCTTTTTGAGGCATGAACCATTTTCTTACATCTACAAACACAACCAAATTCACAATGAGGACAGAAAAGATAATAGGCAACACAGACCACAGTAAATTCACCACTAGTGGTCCCATGACAACAAATAGAGCTTGGTTTATCTCCAGAGATAAACCGGTGTGCCTCAGACTTATCCAAGATAGTCTTGCCGTGTGTTAAGGGACAGAAGTAAAGAGCACCTTTATCCCAGTCATCGTCGTTGGGCACAAAGGCGTCC
This sequence comes from Brachyhypopomus gauderio, assembly GCF_052324685.1. Classification (NCBI taxonomy): domain Eukaryota; kingdom Metazoa; phylum Chordata; class Actinopteri; order Gymnotiformes; family Hypopomidae; genus Brachyhypopomus; species Brachyhypopomus gauderio. Next base: position 17,167 of record NW_027507182.1, read on the forward strand.
GCGGTTGCCACGGGCCTCTCTCCGTTGGTCTTGGGCGTGAGGCAGCTTGAGCTGTGGAAGAGGGGACCATCCATCCCACCTTTCCCGTCGGATGCCTTGGCACCAGGGTAAGACTTCCCTGTGCCATTATCCAAGGCTCCGCCTTCCTGGTCGGACTCGTCGGATGACTCTTGGCCATACGGAACCAGGAAAGCTGCTCTATTGTGAGCGGCGGCGCCACCGTTCACCTGCACAGGCCAACTGAGGTCTGAGGTAGACTGTGGTGCGCTGGAGGAAGAGGACGAGGGCAGCGGGCGCAGGTGGGATGCGGCAGCCGAAGAACTGCAGGTGCTGGGCCGGCTCTTCGGGACGCTGCCGCTGTTGCTGCTGCCAGGCTTTGAGCCACCTTGGTCCTCCTTCATGGGAGAGTTATTCTGCAAAGTGAACAGCGGTCAGTTATGGGAAATCTGAATATCAGGAACAGAAAGTAAGAGTTTAACAGTGTAAACACACAAAACACAGCCCTCTCAATTATACTAGTGAACAATAACAACCAGTTCCCAGTCAGATTTCCTGGCATGGTGCAGTGGTGCGGTGATACCTTTGCCATGTGAGGAGGAAGCTGTGGACTGATGAAGGAGGTGGAGGTGAACTGAGGCCCGTTCACCTTGGCCGTGCTGACCGGGCGAGGGGAGCAATGACCGGGACCACGGGTCACAGAGTTACAGTCTCAGTTTAAGATCTGTTGACCTAAAAATGATGGATTGGGGGGGGGGGGGGGATAAAAGTGTATAAAATGCCTTTCTAAATATTCTAAATATAATGGTTTAAACATTAGATTGAAATGACTGGATGTAGAACAGTAAGTACGCCTGTTGGTTCAGCACTGATCGTATGTCACTTACAGATACTAATGCATCGTTCATCTCATACCACTGCTCATTACTAGTTTGTAATGGATAATTGAAACTTGGAAAGAAAGTTGACCCTTATGCACCTGAGTGACGTTAACTTGGTATTAGTCCTCAGTAGTAGGTCGCTTGGCGCTGGGTGAAGACCCGTCTGGGTCGCAGCTGAGGCGGCGCACACACTTCCGCTCCTCACGCGCTCGTCTGCCTTCTCTAGAGCCTGGCGCACCAGACAGAGACGCCGCCGCATCTTCCCTGCAGTCATCGCCGTTGGGCACAAAGGCGTCCGCGGTTGCCACGGGCCTCTCTAAAGCCACGTGCCCGTCGCCCCCCTGTGAGCAGAGGTCGTGGTTGGCCTCTGGGGGCGCCGTGGTGCCTTTCGTCACATGGGTGTCGTGGCAGTAGATGGGCTCCTCAGCCGAGGCCGTCTGGGTGCGAGGCGTGGTGTCGGTTGGCTTAGCTGGCGTCTCGGGGGCTGAATGGGGCCTGTGAGGAGGCGGGGACAGCAGGGGAGCGACATCCTGAGTAAGAGGCTCGGACATCGCTTTTGTCTGTCCAGAGGAAGGCGAAGGAGGGAGCGTGGCATCAGAGCACGATCTACTGAGTCTGGTAATAGTCCTCAGTAGTAGGTCGCTTGGCGCTGGGTGAAGACTCGTCTGGGTCGGAGCTGAGGCGGCGCTTACGTTTGTCTAAGCTGTGGCCAGAGCGACACTCCATACGAGGCTCCTCCTCCAAGTTGTGCCTCCTCCTCTTCTTTTTCATCTTTTTGTGTCGGAAGGAGCTGCTGTCCCCATTCCTGTCTGATGGGTCCCTCTCAGAACTCCTGCAGATTGAAAATGATTTGCTTAAGGAAACTGTAGTACACTTTCTGGCTTATGGTTGCTAGATTTTCTACAACAGTAACAGTTCTGTTTGCTGACCCCTCCTGGTCACACACAGTATAGCAATGGCCGTTCTCATGCAACATAAATAGCTCCTTACCTCCGCTTGTCCTTGTTCTTCTTCTTGGATTTCTTATGTTTTTTGACAGGCCGCTCTTCACATGGATCCTCCCTGTCCGACAGGCTACGCTTTTGTGCCTGGGGCCGCGGGGCAGGGCTGGCGGTGCGTGGTGCTTTAGCCCGCTTGTGTCCCGAGTCTTTCTTCCCAACATAGTACTCAAATGAGCGAGGGAAGTCACCTTGACCATTCTCCACATCCCGGTCTCGTTCGTCCTTGCTGCTGTGATGGCGCCGGTGGTGGTAGTGGTCTCGGCGGTGGTGGGTGTGCCCGTCCCGGTGGCGATCTCCCTCTCGCTCTCCAGGGATCCTCTCTCGACTGGCCGAGCGATCCTTATCAGTATGGTGGTCTCTGTTGGGACGATGGCGATGGCGATGGCGGTGCCCGTAGCGCTCCCGACTCCGGTTTTCCCGCTCGCGATAATGTCCCTGCCTGGATCTGCCTCGCTCCTTCAGTGTGGAGGAAAGGTGTGGCTGCTCAGAATCTTTATCACACTTCCGCTCCTCACGCGCTCGTCTGCCTTCACTAGAGCCTGGCGCACCAGACAGAGATGCTGCTCTATTGTGAGCGGTGGTGCCACCGTTCACCTGCACAGGCCGTCTGAGGTCTGAGGTCGGGGATGCGGCAGCCGAAGAACTGCAGGGGCTGGGCTGGCTCTTCGGGACGCTGCTGCTGTTGCTCCCGCCAGGCTTTGAGCCACCTTGGTCCTCCTTCATGGGAGAGTTATTCTGCAAAGTGAACAGCGGTCAGTTATGGGAAATCTGAATATCAGGAACAGAAAGTAAGAGTTTAACAGTGTAAACAAACAAAACACAGCCCTCTCAATTATACTAGTGAACAATAACAACCAGTTCCCAGTCAGATTTCCTGGCATGGTGCAGTGGTGCGGTGATACCTTTGCCATGTGAGGAGAAAGCTGTGGACTGATGACGGAGGTGGAGGTGAACTGAGGCCCGTTCACCTTGGCCGTGCTGACCGGGCGAGGGGAGCAATGACCGGGACCACGGGTCACAGAGTTACAGTCAATAAAAGTGTATAAAATGCCTTTCTAAATATTCCACTATTCAAAAATCTGGAGTTGGTTTAAACATTAAGTTGAACTTACCGGATGTAGAACAGTAAATATGCTTGTTTATTCAGCACTGATTGTATGTCGCTTACAGTTACTGATGCGTCGTTCATCTTATACCACTGCTCATTACCAGACTGAAATAAAAACATTATTCCATCCATTAGCTAGAGCAGAAACTCAGTGCAAAAACGCAGAGAATGCTGAAACCGCGCAGCACATCAAACCTTCACATAGCAGTAGTAGTGTCCGGCGTGGCAGCTAATCCCGGAGTGGACCAGCACAGCGTACAGGCCGTAGAGCTGTGGCTCTCCGTGGGACTGCGACATGAACGGACGCATGTCCAGATACTCTGGATACCTCACGTCCTGCACAGGGGGACAGAGAACAGTTGTGCAACGGCATAGATCACGTGAAACGACTAAGGAAAGTGTACAACAGTGCGGCAGAATTAAGTACGGTGGTCAAACCTTTGCAATTTTGCTTCCGTTGAAGTCGAAGCGCTTTAAAGCAATGGTGAGCACATTCGAGCTACGGTGGACTGTAAATCTTTTTGAGGCATGAACCATTTTCTTACATCTACAAACACAACCAAATTCACAATGAGGACAGAAAAGATAATAGGCAACACAGACCACAGTAAATTCACCACTAGTGGTCCCATGACAACAAATAGAGCTTGGTTTATCTCCAGAGATAAACCGGTGTGCCTCAGACTTATCCAAAATAGACTTGCCGTGTGTTAAGGGACAGAAGTAAAGAGCACCTTTATCCCTCTTATCCATTGGTTTCAAAGCCCTCTGTAGTACGTGGCCGAAGACGGCTTTTTGAGTTTTATGTGAAAATATTTTGAAAATGAGGCTGGCAGTTTGTATCCGCCTTCCTGAGTCTAAAGTTACTGGTCATGCTACTTTTGGAAAAAACACATGGTTACCCTGTTGGACAGCATGGTGGAGCAGATCTGAGCTGGGACACTTACTTGGTGCACTTGTAGGCATTGTCTCCATCAAGCTGCTCAGGCTTAACAAACTGCTCAAGAGCTTTGGTGATGGTTGGAGCAGTCTACAAAACACATGTAAACACGCTTAGGCACAGACACAGGGCTAAAGAAAATCTTGTCAAACTGATCCCATGATGCTTTACATCTCAGACACCAGTTTGGGACAAGCAATTATCAATTCACTGAGTAATCATTAATTCACTAAGACAGCAACTCTCATACAAGACTAAATTGTAAGCCAGACATGCCATGATTAGCAGACCTAATTAATAATCTAAACAAATGTCCACCTCACACATGTACACATGCACGCACACACTTTAACAAACTGATAGAATCAATTTCAAAGCCCAGATCATTTCTATGGACATCTTTATAAAAGATACAACAGAGTGACTGATGGCTACCTCAATGTCCAGTGCAATGTCCAAATACTGATCAAACGTATCAGATACTCCATTGCAGTTCAAACACTCCACTGTGAAATCAGAAAGAATATAATCAATTTAACTGATCAAAAACATCTCAAATAGCATTGCCAGTCATACACATTGAACACTTATGAAATAAATAATTTATAGTAACATTTTACAGTAAATACCATTTTACCATTTGATGTTCACAAATTGAAATGAAGTATGACTGACAAACTCACATCTTGACCTCAGGTAACCTCCAAATATCTGATGGATCAGAGTGGTTGCCTGTGTTTCCCTGTCCAGTCTGATTAAATAAAAACATCAGACAAGGCAGAAAATGTAATTTATTCAGATAGAAACTAAAACAAGAAATTAAAAAGAGAATATAAACAAACATGCAATTGTAAGAGTACAACCTTTAAGTGTATCTAAACGCCTTTCTGAATAACGCTTTCTAAAAGCACAAAGCAGAACAGAAATGAGGTCTGACGTGAAAATTGCCAGAAACTAGAACGACGCAGCGATTCCCTGATGGATTCATCTCCACACGTAACTGGTAAAGTCAAACGCTTCGTTCTGAATGTAGGCTGCTGGCTGGCCAGTAGTGGAGAGATGTTGAGAAGCAGCAGCTGGCACCGCATCAAAGCAACTTGGGAGAGAGCGCACAGCCCACATACAGAGCGCTGGTGGACTAACGTGTTAGCCACACATAAACAAGCTGTCGACTGTGGTATGGAAGAGAGGGGTGAGAGTAAACCACCCTGTATGCCTGTGCAGTTTCTGCACAAATGCAGAACTACTTCTATTTTCTTAGACCAACCTGGCCTCATTTAGATACAGGACAATCTTAATAACTGGTGGATACATCAGCAATTTTCTTCACACCGGTATCAAGCACCAGTCTCCGCTCTTTTTTCAGTCAGTGAAATGGAAAGCACAAAAAACGCCAAAAAAGGACCCTTGGATCCACGTATTTACTCTCCAAATAATATTAATAATAATAATAATAATAATAATAATAATAATAATAATACACCTGACTAACAGCCACAGCTGCACCTGCTAGAAGTGACATTTTTAAATATCTGTCTGCAAGAAGAGTCAAGTAACAATTCTGCGACCCACAGATATCCAACAAACATGCTAAGAAATAGATGAATGCTAAAATTTCAATAATTTAGCAACTTGAGCAATAATATAGGGTGTGGTCCAAGTAAACATACATGCTCCAAAACAGGCAGGACTCTTGCATAGTGTCCACTGTGTACCGCAAGAACTCATGAGCGTCTTCTTGACTCCCAAAACAGAAATGACTTGCAATACCTTTGAAAAAGAAAAGGAGATGGACCACAATTAGAAATGTTCATATTTAACGGTGCTCAAAGGAATATGATGTTGCTTTTGTCCATCACCATTTGCATACTCACATTTTAGTTCATTCAGCACACTGATGGGTTTAATGACTTTTCCTGAATTGGCAAACACCTGGGTGATGTGATTCTCCATGATGCACATCATGCAAAATCCAGGTTCATGACCTTCGGGGGAAAAAGAGGACTCAGAATTAAGGCATAATAAATATACAGATGGTATCACTAAATACCAGTAGATAATCTTGAAAGTTAATAAGCAGTTAATAAGCAGGTAATTAACACAGCCATGTTTCCAACCAAATGTTTTCTATGTATATCAATTAGAAAACCTTTACGGAAGCAAATAACATTGACAAACTCACAATAATGTTAAATAGTTTGTACAAAGGACAACTGCACCCCTTGGTTGATAAAGACTTCATTCAACAGATGGGAAAACATACAATAAACCCAAAACATCATAGCAAATGTTCATCAGATCTGCGTTTTGTCTTACAGCATTACATAGAAACTCTGAACACATTGTGAAATTAAGGACTGTGTGTAGATCATCCTGAGATGATCGAGATACTGAATGAACTGTTGCAGCCAATGGGAAGAAGCACACTCTGCTCCCAACAAAGACACCTGCTGGTTCATGCAAAACAGAGGCCTGCTGACACCTCTGTTAACACCTTTTATTGAACAGCCCTAAATATCGTCTCATACCAGTGGACACTCCATTCTTTACCCAACATTGGTCTAGACAACCAAGCTTAATTTCTGCTCCTCTCTTGTGATATTAGAAATGTTAGACAATTTACTCTTGTTCAACTTGCAGTCAGCTCATATAAGGCTGATTACATAATGATGCAAGAACTAAAACAGGCTACGTTGGATATGTTAAATACTTTAGAACCAAGATGTGTGGCAGGAGGAGAAGGATGGGGAGTGACTCACATGTTGTGGAATGCTCTCTGGACAGCATGTAGTTGGCGAGAGGAGCAGTGTAGGAGAGACACTGAAGGGCAGAGTTTAAAAAACACGTGTTGCCCAGGTTCTGTAGACCTGCTCCAATACGATGGACCTGGTTCCAATTTAAACAGAGGTGTTCTGCTGGGAACAGGACCATCTGGGGTAGAGGGATGCCATCGCCACTGGCAAGCACCACTACATGGACAAACAGAGGCATTCGTTACGGCTTTCGTACAGCAACACGGTTGCTTCAGAAATGCTTGCAGGACACAGAACCGGTGCATCCCTGGAACATGGAGTAAACGGTAAAGTACTCACCAGTCTCCTTGGGCTTATCTTCTCCATGGTCACTATTCATTCCTGCCAGATAGAATCAGATCGTTGAAGTTAGATGCACTTTTCAAGAACTCACCTGTGGTAATTGCTCAGAATGACACAAACAGAACATACATGCTGGCTGGGGGGGGGGGGGGGGGGGGGGGGTCACATTGTTACAACTATTACTTGAGGTCTACTGCCTCAAGCTTGTACGATAACCTGTTTTGTTACTCAAAATCAAACAGTAAAATGCCCTCAAATTGGATACTCCAACCATTTTTTGGTACAGTTCACTGTTGAGAAATTAGTTACAGGTACATGCAGACATGGACGTAATTTTGTAATAAAAAGTGGGGGGGGTATTTAAATATTTGGTTTTAACCGTAAAAACTGGGGGGGTCCAAAACTGGCTTTTGAAAAAGTGGGGGTGACATGACCCCCCCTCCCCCCCCAAATTACGTCCGTGCATGCAGATACACAGGGTTGCCAACTCTCACGCATTGAGCGTGAGACACACGCATTAGACCGTCTTCACACGCTCTCACGCCACACATACGATTTCTCAAGCCGGAAAAAAATCTAGTTTATTTACCTCTGATTCACATCTATGATTCAATGAGTTACTAGTTCGCTCTGGTGCCAACCACTGGCGATCGATCGCGATATAATACTTAATTTGTGTCCATTTTACACCCCGGCCGGTGACAACTTACGTTCGCAACCCCCCCACCCACCCACTGCGTGAGAAATCGGAAGTGTGGCGTGAGAGCGAGTGAAGACGGTCAAATGCGTGTGTCATTTGGCAACCCTGTTTTAAATGCAAAACACCAACCCAGGGCACAGAGGAAGCATGAGTCTATAAGATCATCAGGTCTATAAGAAAAAAAATAGAGATAAAAGCTATCACAAATAATTAAATACAATTGATTTAAATAGAACAAAAATTAAATAATGAAATGTTAGAAATAAATTTATAGAGGAAAACACATTATTAAATTTTAAATTAAATGTAGACATTTAAATAAAACGTTTGACGTAAAAGATATAAAGTGCATCAAATCAAAGCTACAGAATAGCTGTGCTTTTCACTTGAGAGCTAAAACAGCTGAATAAATCTGTAAGGCATGGGAGCACATTTTTTCTGTTTCTGAAAGTGACTATAATCTGTGCAGATCTCATGACTTCAAGAAGTTTATTCCTCTTATATTCCTTTATTCTTATTGTAAGTGATTATGAACAAGTGATTATAAGAAGGGCTATGGTGCCATGTGATGTCATTAGAATGTGGGGAGAATGCATAAGAATTTGTGATGTCATGTCATGAAACCCGTTTCTTTTTAAAAATGTTTATTTGTATTTGCATTTTCCATGGCAACATGGAGAATGTTAACATGGTGGGATTTATGAAAATTGTGCTGAGTCAAAGAAATAACCCATGCTCCATTAATTATAATAATCAAAATGTCCTGTACACATGAAATAAAGAGCTTGAAAGTCACCAGTAGAATACATATATATATATATATATATATATATATATATATATATATATATAGGTTATTTTTCTAAACCTTAGAAAACTACATACATGTGTATATTACATTTTTAATATAAATAAGCCTATGGAAATCAATACTCATAAGCAATGTTCACTAAATGTACTGTCTTATATAGAAGTATACAGGGTTGCCAACTTTTGAAGATCGCTTGGAGTGAGATTTGAACCTGGAGGAGGTGGCGAGTGTAAATTGGTGGCGAACGTAAGTTGTCGACGGGGGGTGAACATAAAATGGACACAAATTAAGTGTTATATCGCGATCTATCGATAAAATGGACACAAATTAAGTATTATATCGATCGCCGGTGGTTGGCGCCAGAGCGAACTAGTAACTAATTGAATCATAGATGTAGATCAGAGATAAATAAACCGGATTTTTTTTTTCGCCGTGAGATATCGCAAGTGTGGCGTGAGAGCGTGTGAAGACGGTCAAATGTGTGTGTCTCACGCTCAATGCGTGAGAGTTGGCAACCCTGAGTATAAAGTTATGTACAGTATATGAACATTTTTTTCTCACCATGAGTGGTAAAATCTGGCGTGTCCATGACGTGGTTCTGTTCCTGCCCAGGCAGGTCAGTTATCAGAGGGTAAAAACTCATTCTCAAAGTGAAGATTAGAAAATCGCATTAGATTGTAAATCGCAGAGCAAAATCTCATACGACCGGTTTTGAGCTTTTCAGCATCGAAACTGAAATCCAAACATTCCACCTTCCCAATCAAACATTCAAAACCAAACATTCTAAGTGGCTTAGCACGCGCGATGTCACGACTTCCAAATGTTTTAACCAAAACACCAAATCAGCCAGGCTGCTACAATAACCTGATGAATATGGAGCTAAAAATATGGAGCATAAATATTTGAATCTGAATTTTGTATATTTGTATTATATTTACATTACATTTAATACACTTGAAATATTTAATGGCGTAATTCATACATTTGAATTTTAACAATGCTTTTTTATGTTTTGAACTTGCGAGATGGTGAAATTTGCTGTTGGAAAAAAATAAATTTCAATATTACAACTTGCATTTTTCACATGAAAAAAAATTAGATCCTTAAATTCAAATCGCTATGATTCAAAACTCAGAAATACAGATTCAGACCCGCGATGAAACATCCGGGCTTCTCAGGAAAAGTAAACCTTAGAGCAATCCAACGCATTAAACCAATCACAGCGGTGCCTCACTCTCGGTCGCGTCTGTGGGTGAAGATCAGTCGCGTTTGTGGCGGAGACAACTAATGGAGCACAACGAGGTAAGTGCATCCAAAGTTATTCAGATTCAACGCGGCAAGTTTGATGTGTTGCGTTACGTAACGGTGGTTGCGTTATAACGCGGGGGAACTTTAGCTAGTTAGCTAGCTTGTTAGTAGAGGTTAACTAAGAGCTTTGGTTGGTATGAGCTGCTCTCATATAAAGAGTTTGAAGTGTACTGATTAACATTATCGTTTAAGTATGTGTTTCCCTGACGTAGTAACATTCATTTGTCAGAATGGTTGTAGGATAGAAAATAGTTAATTTTAGGGCATAAAACAATCAGGGTCTTGCTGGTTCTAGTTATCAGAACTAGCTACAGGCTGTAAAACGGGCAATACGTTTAAACTTCGCGTTTGGACCGTTCAAAAGTATCGTAGTAAATGGTTTGCTATTGGCAGTTAATGTTTTAAATGCATATAAAAAACAAAGGCATAGCAGAGTGTTTCAGAAGTTGTTCATGCCGCCATTTTATACATGTTTATTCATTCTTGTTAAACCCTTTATTTTCTTTCCACGATTGGCAGCATGGCGGGAATGCGTAGGATGCAAGAAAGGGTACAAATATTAGTTGTGTTTTCTTTGTGCTTGTAGGGAAATGCAAATGTTATCAGGTCCACAAGGAACCTGTTGTCCTTGTTGACCTCGCAGTCAGGAAGTGCAGCTGGCCCTAGTCAAGATAATGTCAGGTCTCTTATATATTTTAATGTAGTGAGCTAAATATTTTGTACTATGTGCTACAATACAAATAATATGTTGTGGTCAAATTTGTGAATAATGGAAATAATGAAGATAATGAAATGAAATTTTCAAGGAAGGAATAAAATACAATTGGCCTACAGGATATGGAACCACATCAACATTACTTTGATCAATACAGGTCAAATGTCAAGGTCAAAGATTAAGGGAGGAATTACTGGTTATCCTTTCTGTGGAGCGTCTAAGCTACATGTACTCGACCTGCAGGATGCGCGTTTTTGTACTGAACAAATTCACTCATTGCCGGTTCTCGGATGGTTATGAAATTTCACATGGTAGCAGTTAAGAGTTTATAAAATCTTCCTAACCATGAATTAATTCTGCCTTCGAACAGGAAGTTACTTTATTTAGCGCTTACAAATCACCTTAATCTTCAAAACTCCAGAACTTTTGATCTACTGAACGGTATATAACAGAACAAACACGAACATGTTCAACAAGATTTGATATGTTCGAAATTACGTAAATCACATAAAATTAGCCACTAATTCATTCATTTTAAGTGCGAGTCCAGCGAGACCACGAAAAAGTGGTCTGAAATTGCTGTTTAACAGATTTCTTCTTGAATGGGATACCAACCATAGACAGTTATTTCTGTTTCACTTATTATTGGCATCTAGACTAAATAATGCTCAACTGAATCTGAACTCTGTAGAGAAAACATATTTACCTTCCTTAAAGTGCTTTCAGTGCACCTTCCTGATCATGTTTCAACAGTTATACAGAAATAACTTCTGGTTCATTTGCAGCAAGTATAGCCATTATCAGTAAATATTCATATCAGTAATTTTTTCATCACCACCTAAATAACTAGCCCATAGTTAGTTCATTGATCTGATCTAAGAAGTACCATGCTCAGTTATTTATCAATTGAATCTTCAAAATCATGTCTAGCTTGCAAGATTTAGGCTGCAGGTGTTGGGCTAGACGTTTCTGTACCTTTTCAAGTCAAAAATTGTAAAGCATTGTAAAGCTTTTTGTATGAAAGAACAGTAGGAAATGTCTAGTCAATACAGCAAAAATATAGTCTGTAGTATTAATAATTTTAACCCCAAGAATTTGAGCCAAGATCTTTATTGTGGATGATAATAGAATGACCCTAATTCAGTTTCTGATATTGGAGGACTAAGTCCAGCACACCACCTTCAACTTGTTAATTGTTAATTCATTTACACAACTTGTTAATTTCTGTGTTTTTATCTTTTAAATTGTGTTTACCATATTAGGAGATGTTGCTGTTGGTGAAGGAGTGACAAGATACTTCTTTTCAGCAATTATTCAAAGGCTTAAAGCTGGCTTCAGTATTAATCTAGGTATGATGATCATTGTTACATATGTTTATTACTTTTTCTTGGAATTAGAAATGTTGACATTTGTGTCCATCTTTCAATTACAGGAAATACCGAAAGGACATGCCTATTTGAAGGTGAACCTGATCATCTGGTCCCTTCATCATCCCAGTTCCTCATTGAGGGTGACATGTTTCTAGTAGCTGGACGGATGCTGGGACATTCTTACATGGGGGGCCTCGGCTGCCTGGACTCAGCAGAGCAATTGTCCATGATTCACCTGAGACAGCCACAGTGCAAATAGAAGATTGTCCTGACCATGATATACGAGAAATCATCAAATTGGTATGTACATCATGTGTTTTTTTTTCTTTCTATTTTTATTGAAAAAGTTGTTGCAGCCATTTATGTCCAGGTTGATGGAGATGATGAACTCAGTGAAGATGAATGCCAGGCTGTCCTTGAATCTTTCTTGGGATCTACCTGGCCCAACCAATACAAACAGAAGGTGGCTCTTTGAACGCCTTTTGTCACATGCGGTAACATGCCCTATCTACACATTCCATTTCACTGCAAATTTTAATACATTACATGAAATTAAGCAGTATTGTATTGTGACTTTTGCCAAATCTGCAGGTAATTGGTAGACGATTGCGTCAGTTGAAACAAATTTGGAAAGGACTAAAGGAAACCAAGGTGTGGTCACTGTTGATTGAAAGGAAAGATGTGCAGGTTTTTCCAAAGGAAAGTGAATATTCACTTATGCCACAGGTATGTTTATGTACATATTTTTTAAAGAAAACAATTTTCGATAACACATTTATGTGGTGTACATGACCTAGACATATACAAACGGCAGGAGTCTTGAGTGCTTTTGTTTTTAAGATATTGCTCCCATACATACGCTGGCCCACTGAAAGCAGTGCAGATGATGATGATGACGACTGACCACTGGAAAACAAGTGTCGCATCTCGGGATATTTTCAGCAGTTCATTGAGACTGGTATGAGTTTCTTTCAATTATTATTGTGCTGTTAGCTTGTGCTGTTAGTGTTGTAAGTGTAGCTTTAGCACCTCCTATTAGTGATTTTGTAAATAGTCAGTAACATCACAGGAAGTAGAAAGTTCATGGATGTTTTACATGTGTTTGATGACTGACAGATAATCCACATGCATCTGCCTTCATCCTTCGTCTTTCGTGGTATCGTCTGTATGTATATTGTTTATTTACTTATATTTAGTTCTATCATGATATATTGCAATATCAGATAAATTTATTCTGTAGCTGTCATATATTATTGAAGCCAAATGTTTATAGTGCACTAATACAGTGTCAATGTATGCTATGTTACACTGTAGGGACCGTGTATTATTACAATAGTATATGTTGTAATTGTATTTTGTTGTAGTTTTTATTCAGTTTCACACTGATGATGATCATTGTTACACATGTTTATTACTTTTTCTTGGAATTAGAAATGTTGACATTCGTGTCCATCTTTCAATTACAGGAAATACCGAAAGGACATGCCTATTTGAAGGTGAACCTGATCATCTGGTCCCTTCATCATCCCAGTTCCTCATTGAGGGTGACATGTTTCTAGTAGCTGGACGGATGCTGGGACATTCTTACATGGGGGGCCTCGGCTGCCTGGACTCAGCAGAGCAATTGTCCATGATTCACCTGAGACAGCCACAGTGCAAATAGAAGATTGTCCTGACCATGATATACGAGAAATCATCAAATTGGTATGTACATCATGTGTTTAATTTTTTTTTCTTTCTATTTTTATTGAAAAAGTTGTTGCAGCCATTTATGTCCAGGTTGATGGAGATGATGAACTCAGTGAAGATGAATGCCAGGCTGTCCTTGAATCTTTCTTGGGATCTACCTGGCCCAACCAATACAAACAGAAGGTGGCTCTTTGAACGCCTTTTGTCACATGCGGTAACATGCCCTATCTACACATTCCATTTCACTGCAAATTTTAATACATTACATGAAATTAAGCAGTATTGTATTGTGACTTTTGCCAAATCTGCAGGTAATTGGTAGACGATTGCGTCAGTTGAAACAAATTTGGAAAGGACTAAAGGAAACCAAGGTGTGGTCACTGTTGATTGAAAGGAAAGATGTGCAGGTTTTTCCAAAGGAAAGTGAATATTCACTTATGCCACAGGTATGTTTATGTACATATTTTTTAAAGAAAACAATTTTCGATAACACATTTATGTGGTGTACATGACCTAGACATATACAAACAGCAGGAGTCTTGAGTGCTTTTGTTTTTAAGATATTGCTCCCGTACATACGCTGGCCCACTGAAAGCAGTGCAGATGATGATGATGACGACTGACCACTGGAAAACAAGTGTCGCATCTCGGGATATTTTCAGCAGTTCATTGAGACTGGTATGAGTTTCTTTCAATTATTATTGTGCTGTTAGCTTGTGCTGTTAGTGTTGTAAGTGTAGCTTTAGCACCTCCTATTAGTGATTTTGTAAATAGTCAGTAACATCACAGGAAGTAGAAAGTTCATGGATGTTTTACATGTGTTTGATGACTGACAGATAATCCACATGCATCTGCCTTCATCCTTCGTCTTTCGTGGTATCGTCTGTATGTATATTGTTTATTTACTTATATTTAGTTCTATCATGATATATTGCAATATCAGATAAATTTATTCTGTAGCTGTCATATATTATTGAAGCCAAATGTTTATAGTGCACTAATACAGTGTCAATGTATGCTATGTTACACTGTAGGGACCGTGTATTATTACAATAGTATATGTTGTAATTGTATTTTGTTGTAGTTTTTATTCAGTTTCACACTGATGATGATCATTGTTACACATGTTTATTACTTTTTCTTGGAATTAGAAATGTTGACATTCGTGTCCATCTTTCAATTACAGGAAATACCGAAAGGACATGCCTATTTGAAGGTGAACCTGATCATCTGGTCCCTTCATCATCCCAGTTCCTCATTGAGGGTGACATGTTTCTAGTAGCTGGACGGATGCTGGGACATTCTTACATGGGGGGCCTCGGCTGCCTGGACTCAGCAGAGCAATTGTCCATGATTCACCTGAGACAGCCACAGTGCAAATAGAAGATTGTCCTGACCATGATATACGAGAAATCATCAAATTGGTATGTACATCATGTGTTTAATTTTTTTTTCTTTCTATTTTTATTGAAAAAGTTGTTGCAGCCATTTATGTCCAGGTTGATGGAGATGATGAACTCAGTGAAGATGAATGCCAGACTGTCCTTGAATCTTTCTTGGGATCTACCTGGCCCAACCAATACAAACAGAAGGTGGCTCTTTGAACGCCTTTTGTCACATGCGGTAACATGCCCTATCTACACATTCCATTTCACTGCAAATTTTAATACATTACATGAAATTAAGCAGTATTGTATTGTGACTTTTGCCAAATCTGCAGGTAATTGGTAGACGATTGCGTCAGTTGAAACAAATTTGGAAAGGACTAAAGGAAACCAAGGTGTGGTCACTGTTGATTGAAAGGAAAGATGTGCAGGTTTTTCCAAAGGAAAGTGAATATTCACTTATGCCACAGGTATGTTTATGTACATATTTTTTAAAGAAAACAATTTTCGATAACACATTTATGTGGTGTACATGACCTAGACATATACAAACAGCAGGAGTCTTGAGTGCTTTTGTTTTTAAGATATTGCTCCCATACATACGCTGGCCCACTGAAAGCAGTGCAGATGATGATGATGACGACTGACCACTGGAAAACAAGTGTCGCATCTCGGGATATTTTCAGCAGTTCATTGAGACTGGTATGAGTTTCTTTCAATTATTATTGTGCTGTTAGCTTGTGCTGTTAGTGTTGTAAGTGTAGCTTTAGCACCTCCTATTAGTGATTTTGTAAATAGTCAGTAACATCACAGGAAGTAGAAAGTTCATGGATGTTTTACATGTGTTTGATGACTGACAGATAATCCACATGCATCTGCCTTCATCCTTCGTCTTTCGTGGTATCGTCTGTATGTATATTGTTTATTTACTTATATTTAGTTCTATCATGATATATTGCAATATCAGATAAATTTATTCTGTAGCTGTCATATATTATTGAAGCCAAATGTTTATAGTGCACTAATACAGTGTCAATGTATGCTATGTTACACTGTAGGGACCGTGTATTATTACAATAGTATATGTTGTAATTGTATTTTGTTGTAGTTTTTATTCAGTTTCACACTTTCTACATTATTAAACCTGTGGACAACCTGTGGTCTTCAGAGTATTAATGGAAGAGAAGTGTTCAACCTTGCTGCCAGTTCCTCCTCTGCACAGTGCAAAGTTGGAAGGACAGTACAATTATGGTGATTGCGTTACATTTTGCTATTGTTTGTTGGTTGGCGAGTACATTATTTACATAGCCCGCTAGCTAGTAGCCACACGGCAATCGCGGACAATCTCTAATAGTAGCAAAAAAAAAAAAGATGCAGCTCATTGTGAGCTATTTTTAGAACAGGCCCGCGGGCGACTCATGACGTCCTTGCGGGCGCCATGTTGGTGACCCCTGCTCTAGAGGATCTGTTGATTTTCTAAGTGGAAAAAATTTTCTTTGACCATGGTTACATTTTACCATATATATATCCTATATAGACATAAATATATATATATTAGTGGTGGGCCGTTATCGGCGTTAATGCCGTTAACGGCCCACCACTAATTTTTATTATTACTTTTATTAACATGCTGACTGTGCAAGCATTGTTACAATTGTGCATGTCTTTGAATGTCTGTTTACATTCTGCAGAGAAGTGTTTCTCTACTGTAATGCATAAACCCTTTTTTGTTACCATACACCACCTTTCATTAACAAAATATTGGTCACAAGTGACAATCTTGGAAGTACATAAACTTTTATTTGTGTTCTACTTGACATTGTGAATTACAAATAAAATTGTAATGAATACATTTAAGCTTTTATGGGATATCTTTATACTTCCTATTAGGAAACTACTAGTTTTAAGACATTGATGAAAACTTAAATGTTTAAGGCAATAGTGTCTTAACATTTCCAGTCTTTTCTATTTGAAAACGATCCACTGCAGCAGTTTTCTTGCCTTCACCCCCATCATCCTCCAAAACACATTCATAAACCTCTCACTCAAAGAGTCTGGTAGAACTGCACAGCAGCCATGTAGATGTCAGCACCACGTGACTGTGATGTTGCTCTGGGGTCAATGAGGTCTCTGAGTGCTGTAAACTGCTCTGCTGTAAGTGGACAGCCTGTTGCAGCAACATGAATTCCAGCATTTCTAATGTGAGGTAACCCACTGCTCTCCCAGTCAATCTCTGGGATGTCCAATGCCTAGATAAAAAATAAAAAAGCAAAAATCAAGGAAGTGCGTTGTACCAACCAATAGTTTGAGATTTCTTATAGTACTTAAACCTGACCTGGCTTAAACCAGGGGTTCTAAACCCTGGTCCTGGAGTACCTCATGCCCTACATGTTACTATTTACCCTGCATCCATACCACCAAATACGTTCATTAACAAACCCTCTATTAGGTTAAGGAGGTGTGTTAGAGGAAGAAATACACAAAAATATGCAGGACTGGGTAATCCAGGGTCAGTGTTGAATCAAAAAAACTTCCAAGTGTATTAGAGTAAATACAGACATGTGATGGGTAACAACATACCCACCTCCTCATTTTGGGGCTCCTGAACTGGCTGATAAACGTGTCCTATTGCCCACAGTTGGTTTGGAGTCCTGTTGCCTTCTGGTGATTGTCCCAGCCATCTTGAAAAATGTCTAGGTCATCTTGAAGTCTTGGTACAAAGGTATAATGGCAACAGAAAATGTATGTTTGGTCTGCCATGTCAAGATAGTTGCCTTCCTCAAGATAGTGGAGGACATCATAGTACACGCTGGTCACTGCAGTCCACACATCTCTCCATAATCTCTCGATACTAAAAAGTAAAAGTACTGCACCTCAGAAGACAGTAAGTACTGCTGTAGTAGCCTCCATTTACAATATGGAATGGTCCTGTTTCGAAATAATTACTTATAGAAAGCATGTTAGAATTCCTGAATAACATTAAAATTTGGGTTAAGGCCAAAACACAGGTAAAAGCATGTAATTTTTAATCAACTAAAAGCGTTAATTGTTACATTAAGAGCAGAAAAATCATCAAAGCCTACAATGTTACTTGAAAACAAGACTACAGTTTGTGTATCCTTAATCTCAGAGATCTTCACAGGATTAAAGAGAATATGAGAATGTCTGATACATATTTTGGTTTAAACGCACCGCTGGTTGTGGACACTTTTTCCAGAAATGAAACTGCTCCTCCCAGTACCACGGACTGAACATGAAGCGTGCTATCTGGACATTCTCAACTCCCTGATCCCCCCTTACTCTAGAATGTTGCAGAATATATAAAAATAAAAAATATGTGAATGGCACAATTATTAACTTAATGGTACATATTTGCTACTAAGCAAAGCACTAGCAATGGCAAGGTCATGGGTTTGGCTGAAACAATTGTGAAAATTTTGTAATTAAAAGAGCATTTAAAAAATATGTAAAATATTACAATATGCTCAACATTTATTGGAAAAAAAAATTAAAAGCTTAAAACAGTGTAATTGTCATTATGTGCACATTTTATAGAGTACTGTAACATACCTAAGAGGGAAGCCAAATAATAACAGTTTTCACATTGACAAGGAGTTAATGCTGGTAATGTAAGAAATAAAAACAAAATTTAAAAAGGTACTGCAATTCAATGTATATATATATATATGTATGTGTGTGTGTGTGTGTGTGTGTGTGTACAAAAACGAAAACAGTAAACACTTATCAAATATACAGAGAAGTATACAGATGCTGTTTGAAAACAACCCCCCCCCCCCCCCCCCCCCCCCCCCCGGACACCATCTTGTCAGCTACAGCGCTGCCCTATTACACCGTATCATCTGCCACAGCGAGACCTGTTCCAGAGGCCCGCCTGGGGCCTGCACCCGTTCCAGAGGCCCGCCTGGGGCCTGCACCCGTTCCAGAGGCCCGCCTGGGGCCTGCACTCGTCCAGCCATGCAGCTGTCCATCTGGTCCCTGTGCATGTTTGTCTTACCATTGTGTTAACCTCTTCCCCTACTCCCAGACCGCTCTCTTCTTGACTTCCATCTGTCTTCCTCCGTTATCCGCTCTGTCTCCCCCAGGCTCATTCCTATGTCTCAACCAGACCCCCCACGTTTGCTCTACTCCTCAATCCTGTTCCCTTGCCCCAACCAGTTTCCTGTCCTGGCTGCCCATTTGGGTCAGAGCACTCCGCGGGGTGAGACACTTCTCACCCTCAGTGTTCCCCTTCCTTGTATTGTTTACCTGTTCCATGCCTGTTCAGCCCCTCGTTTGTCATGTTTCATCTGTGTCATGTTCCTGTCTTCAATTAGTTTACTCTAGTCTTTGCCAAGTCTGCAGCCATCTTTAAAATGAATGGTTCATAACAAAATGGCAGTGGATTCTGTATATTAATACAAGCTTTTCATGTGTACAAAATTGTATGCGTTTATGGTAGCTTATGTTTGTTGAGGGTTTTCTCTTAACCCTCATGTTGTCTTAATATTCTGTATATACCCCGTAAAAAATGACCATGGCAAGGAAAAACTCCAGGAAGAACCCATTCTCCATTGGGCGCCCAAGGTAAGTGACTTGCAAACATTAGTTAGCTAACTAAGTTAGCCTACTCTGTACTAGCTAGTAGCTAACAAACCTGTTAACTAGTGGTAATTATAGCAAGTAGCTGTTAACGGAGGGCTATTTATCTAACGTTAATGTAACAAAGTAGTACAGCATATTTTCAGTTTTAAATGAGAATGTCAAGATGTGTCTGTAACAAGCCTTTAGCTCTCCACAGGTGAAGTTGTCAGTAAGCTAATCAAGCTAACTCTCCCCCTTTCAAATGCAGTGTCAGATATAGTGAATGAGGAAGTAGTGGTGCAGGCAAGGTGTTACCGGTCGATGAGAAAAAACGAGGAGCCCCATACACTACAGGTTTCTCAATGTTCAGGAGTCCGAAACGATGCCCTACTCCGTATTCCTTAGAAACATCCACATGCATTAGCCGGTGCCCTCTAGTGCATTATATTTTATTTCTTCTTACACACCTGATAACGTGACCAGTGAAGGTAGCTACAGGGCAAGTGTTCTAATAAACTGGCAACTCTTTGTATATCACAAATGAGTAGAATCAGGTTCACTAAATGAGGGCAAATGCAGAAATGTTAATGCTGTGGGGCAGGGGCGATTTTAGGATCTGGTCTTTAGGGGTGCCCAGCCCCCAGTGCTCACAGAGGCACAATACCAAAGTATTGCGCAGGTACAGAGCAAGGTTTTTGCATAATATAATATTTAAAAAATGTGTTGAGCCAGGGGGTGCTGAGCAACTTCACGGTGGTGCTTTAGCACCACTAAAAATACCCTAGCCTCGCCCCTGCTGTGGGGTCCTCAGGACTGCTGTAAGGATTGCCACATCATTGGACACCTAAGTCTAATGCAGTGCATGGTAGGATTTAAACTGTTCCTCAGTTTAATTTCAGGCACACAAAAAAAACAAATCTCAAAACTATGTAGTGAATAGGGTGCAGTTTTGGACAGTTTAAAGTTTATAATTTGTTCCTTTCAGTTACATTGATCAGCCAATACATGTTGGGTTTCCAAATTTTGCTTTAGTTTTAAACTGAAGCTGCAATACTAATGTGGCTATTAATTACTGAAAGTCAAGAGTCACCTGAATCCTTAAGTTCTATGTCTTGAATCATATCGACTAGTCTGAACTCCCTACAGATCTTGTATGCTGTTTTAGTGGATTGAGGTAAGTTTTGGGCTTGTAGTTATGGAAACGGTTTGGGTGATAATTGGCATCCAGTGATTCAAAGTCTTTTAAGCTTTGCGGCTCCATTTTTTTCACTGAAATAGGGGAAAATGTTTTTGCCAATCTGCTACACTTAAGTGGAAAATTGTGAGAATTAGATTTTTTTAACTTAACCATTCCTTATGAGTGAGTGTATTCTTATAGTGTAACATCTGCATCTTTTATTCTAATGTTGTTGTTCTTTCTTTCAAGGTTGTACTGCAAGCAGTTATGAAGCCTGTGGTGTTAAACAGCTTCGGCTTTGTGTAACCATTTGGTTGCACTGCTTTTTCAAGCTGCACACTACAGCACAATGGGGGCAAAAACAGTGCCACCACCACTATCATGCACTAGTGTCCTTCAAACATGGCACAGACCAAGGAACCAGGTAAGATGTCTGAACCAGTTTGATAGTTTAAAGTTTGCAGGTTCAAATTGTTGGTAAACAGTTGCATCCTGCAGTCAAGCAGTTGGTCTTCACAGTATATTAGTGCCCGTGTACGCCCCATGCTATATACTTATACTATATATGACATTCCCATACTTGCATGGGACTGTTATGTCTGATATACCAAACAATGTCAGTGTCACTGCTGTGAATGTGGTACAGAGGGGGTATTTTGCAGATCAGCTGCGGCTCTGCAGACAGTAATTGTACACTTAAGGTCACTGTGATGTATTGACCTGATAAAATGGCCAGTGAAGGTAGCTACAGGGCAGGTGTTTTAATTAACTGGTAACTCTTCTGGTGACTGTTTCTGCATTTGTTAAAGGGGATTCGTCCAGAACCCATAGATGAACTTGTGGTACGGAAGCCAAAGGCACCAGGACGAAGCTGTGTTAAGTCTACATTCTATCGAGCATACCCAGGTGAGTATTTTAATAATATAATTTGGTATAATTAAGCAATAGAGAGGGACTGTGTTATTCATGATAACATAACACACAACCTCGAGAGTTGCTTTTATACAACAGTTTTTACAAAATAAAGAAAGAAAATAAGTCATAGAAGCCCTAAATGTCATACTGAATATGTCTTAATATTGACAATACTTTATAACGAGAGACAGCACTCGTTATACATGTGGAACTAGTTTTTGGTGGAAGATATTGTCAATATTAAAGCATATTCAATATGAAATTCAGGGCTTCTTTGATTTATCCTCTTTATTTTGTAAAAATTGTTGTATGAAAGCAATAGAACACTTGAGGGCATGTGTTATCGCGAATAACATCACGTCTGTGATGATGATATTCGAAATAACACACTCCCTCTCATGTTCTGTTGTTTTAACATCGCCCACGCCTTTTTAGCGGTTGGTAGGACTGATAGTTTTTGTTTTTTAGGACCCCTTCCTGACCCAGCAGTTTTATCAGCTGGAGCCCTGTTAAGAGACCTTAGACCGATTTCTTCCGTTACCTTCAAGTGCGCAGTTTTGCTAACTCAATGAACCCCCAGTTTCCACTAACTCCACAGTCTACACCAGGCGTACTCAACTAAATTTGTCCGCGGTCCAATTTTGCCAGATACCTGTGACCTGAGGTCCGTTGCGGGGGTGGCGAACGTAAGTTGTTGAGCGGGGGGGGGGGTGGCGAACGTAAAGCCTTGAAAATGGACCTTGAAAGTGACGTACAAGTGCTTGAATTCCACCTTATAAAGGTGTATGAACCCTGAAAACGTGACTTTGTTCATTGCGCTGAAGCGCGGCGCGCGCGAAGTTACAAAATTCGAGAGGTGCACGACCTCGCGAACCGACAGCGCGCGAGGCACTCGCGCACACGCGGAGCCACAGCGATTACGTCATTTTCGCCGCGCGGACCCTCGCGCCGCTCGCGAAGCGTCAACCAGGCAGGCTTTTATTTTAAATTGTTGAGAGGGTGGCGAACGTAAGTTGTTGAGCGGGGGTGGTAAACGTAACACTCGTGACGGAGTGTTTTGTCAATAGCCCTGAAATAAATGCTCCGGTTTTGTTTTGGTCCGTATCCAGTTAATCAGGAATGAGATTGGGTCCGGACAGGACTGCGTTCGGGTCCGGATCCGGACCGCGGTCCGCCAGTTGAGTACCCCTGGTCTACACCATTCGATGAGTTTTTAAGACCGCAAACTACATTTAAGAAAATTATTTCTCATCTATACAACTTAATTAGCTCGGTCCAAACTACACCCTTACTGAATCTTAAAGAACAATGGGAGAAGGATCTAGGTGTGCCCCTGCCCGATGATGACTGGCAGCAAATATTGTATAGGATCCATTCATCATCCTATTGTGCCAGACATGGAATGATCCAATGTAAAGTCTTTCATCGGGTATATTGGACTAAAGTTAGACTTAACAAAATTTACCCAGATGTGGACCCAAAATGTGATCGCTGCCACCAAAGTCCCGCCTCCCTAATACACATGCTCTGGCAGTGCCCATCACTGTTCACGTTCTGGACTGAAATCTTTTCAACACTATCAGAGGTTTTGGAGCTACAGTTTGATCCTAACCCTGTCACAGCCGTATTCGGTGTTACACCACCTGAACTGTTCTTGCCAAAATATCGCTCTGATTTTGTGGCCTTTGTGACCTTATTAGCAAGACGTCTAATTTTATTAAAATGGAAGCTCCCTGCTCCACCCACATATCCCGAGTGGATCAGAGATGTCCTTCTGTATTGTACTCTGGAACGAATTCGATGCACTCTGAACGGTTCTCTCTCCAAATTTGAAAGATCATGGAAGCCTTTTTTTGCTTTTATGGAAAAGCTTTTACTTACAGCAATTCCAGAATAACGATATGACCTCTCTCCCTGTCTTCAAGGCCTGATATGCTGTTGTTGTTCAGAATCGTGTAAAAGCCTGATACAGAGTAAGATATGGAGTGACGAGCTCCTTGCTTAGCGCCTAGGGACTATGTCTATGTAAGGAGGGGTTGGGGTGTTCTTTTATTTTATTTTATTTTTTATTTTATTCTCCTCTCTCTTATTAGTTCACTCACTCTGTGAGATGAATGTGTATGTGTTGTCTTATGAACCTGTGCAATGGAAATCTCTGTAATATATGTACTCTGCTCCCCTATGTTCAGTGTTAAAATTAAAACTGACAATAAAAAGATTTACTCAAAAAAAAAAGAGACCTTAGACCACAACCAGGAATTTGCAAGGTCTTGTGCGGCTTATCTGATATGAGAGAACTGAACCATGTGGGACAGGTCCAAATTTTGAGTCCACTAAAGTCATATCAGTGTCCACCAGTGGTAACACAAGAAATCAGTAAGCATGGTAATGCCCCCTTATTCCCACAGCTTCCAGTACATGGCTAAAATTTGGAACAACATCTTCATTTTGTTCCAAATTACCATCACTTTTACCATTTAGAGAGTTTAGAGATCACTAGTGAGTTATCCAGCATCATTGAGAAGAACACAAGGGGCCTGTCAGAAAATCCACTGTGGAAGCAAGTGCGTCAGCCACGATTGACCTCCAGCAGATTTGGGGAAGTTTGCAATGTTCAGGGGGAGTCATCTAGTCAGGCTTTAGCAGTCAGGATCCTAAAGGGGGTGCGGCAGACGTCAGCCATGAAGAGGGGTATTGACCTAGAGCCAGAGGTCTTGCAGCAGTATAGTGACCTGTGTAATGTAGATGTGTTACTGTCTGGATTTTTAATACATCCTGATGCACCTTACCTTGGTACCAGCCCTGATGCTAAGGTATATGATCCTTCTGCACATCTTCCCTTTGGGCTTGCTGAAGTCAAATGCCCAAACATTGACTGTATATCGGACGCCACACACATCAGGTTCATCAATGGTCAGGCCAAACTGAAAAGGAACCACAAGTACTTTTGGCAGGTTCAAGGCCAGTTGGTAGTAACTGGTTTGCTCTGGTGTGATTTTATCACATCTACCAAAAGCGACCTCACAGTTGAGAGTTTGGCGAGATGACTCTGTGCTCAGGGAAATGAAGATGAAACTTGACCTTTTCTTTTTCAACACCTATATGGAAACCTATCTGAATGTGCAGTGATGGGCCAGCATTTTAGTATTAAAGGGGCTCATATCCTACATTTTTATGTAACATTCTTGTACATAATTCATTGTTTTTGTTATTGTGACTTTATTTTGCCTGCCAGTACAGTGGTACCTCGAGATACGAGCTGCTCTATATACGAGCGATCCAAGATGCGAGCACCGAGACGAGCAAAATTTCTGTTCGACACCCGAGTGCACGCTCGAGATACGAGCATGAACCACTAGGTGGCAGTACAGTACTATATGGAAAAAAAGATTTTTTACAGTTGAAACATGTTCTCTGTTAATTTCTATTGTTCAGCATGTACGTACGTGTGTCCGGTGCATCGATCAGGTTCCTCACCCCCCGTACTCCCTCCCCCCTCCCTTTTGTCTTCTCAGCTTTAATTCGCCTGTCTCGTTTAGACTGTGAAAGTGTTTCTATTGTTAAGCATATGTGTGGTATGTCCGGTGAAGTAGACTCGTACAACACCCCCCACTCCCCCCACCCCCCGCAGCGCCATTTAAGGATTACAGTACGTACTTACTGTACTGTACCATGTTTATTGATACTACTGTACTGTAATAACTATTTCTCCTACATTTATTTTATTGTTTAATTATACATGTTGCGTGTGCCTTTATTAATAAAGAACATGTCTTTTTTCCCCACATTTACGCTAGTTTTGTGACTTTTTTAAGGACCGGAACCAATTACAATACTTTACATTGTTAAATTGCTTCCAGAACCAAGCAGTTCGAGATACGAGCACGGGTCTGGAACGGATTAAACTCGTATCTCGAGGTACCACTGTATACTCAATGTTTTTGTGCAGTGGTTCCCTACCCTAGTCCTGGAGTAACCTAGAAGTTGTGCTTTATGCCCCCATGCTAATATGTATTAAATCTGTATTTATATTACCAGCCTGTTACCTTCATTAATGAAATATGCAAACATTGTGTAGAAAAGGAACATTTAATAAACATTAATCATCAAATGAAATGTATTTATATAGTGGTTTTTACACAAAGCACCCTTATAGAAGTCCAGAATCATCAACAACAAAAAAAATTCTGGTGAGCAAGCCAAAGGCAACAGTGGTCAAGGAAAATCTCCTTCAAAAACTATAGGAAGAAACCTTGGGAGGAACCAAGACTCACAAGAGGAAACATCATCCTGGTGCCATTAATACAGGTAATGAGTGGAGGACAGAGAAGCCTCTTAAAGAAGTTGTTACAGGTCTGTAACAAAAAAAAAACATAATATAAACAAAAAACCTTCATTCCATCATTAAACATGAATAGAACTATAAATAATTTTGTATCTTTGTTTCTTCCAGTGTTAGAAGAATAATTTAGACAGGTACATCACTGTTTAAATCTAAGGGACCTTGGTAGTTGGTCATTACAACAACCGGTAGTCCACAGCAGATTCGCTGAGCCTGAAAGGGTAAGAGGAATGGTTGTGTCCCAGATGTGGTATTCTTTGACTCTTCTGATAGCTCTCTCCACCAGGATTCAGAGACGAGCTATGGCTTGTGTTTTCTCCGTGTCCTCCTTGCTGAAGCAGGTGGATTTCTTGAAGGGGGGGATGATGAGTGTTGCACCAACATCAGACAGCATCTGGTCAATGATAAAGCCCTTGTCTGCCCTTGTCTCCTGGTTCCAGTAGGCTGAGAATTCCAGACTGTCTTGTTATTTCTTTGTCAGACACTGCCCCTGTGAAGAGCTTTGAAACAAAGGTGATTACACCACATAGGGCAACACCTATCAGTGCTCTAAAAGTTGTGTGATTCTTGTACACTGAAAATGTTTCAGACTGGAGTGTAAGCGATGATGGAGTTTTGCATCTGATTTCTGTACAGTCCAGGATCACTCTAACGTTTGAACAGTACTGTTTAAACTTCTCTGGCATGGTTGCTTGGACCTGTTCCCTTTACATCCAGGTTGGCACTGAAACCAAGACCAGGTATAAATAGTTGGCCCATGTGATGAGAACTCTGCTTACAGTTGTTGTGCTGACCCCAAAGATGTCTGCAAGAACCTTCTCTTTCAGGCCAACTGCAACACGGCAGCAGTACATGAACAATTCATCCACAAGTGCCAGTCTTTGGTTTGGACTTGGTTTCTCAATTTCCATCACACCCTCGTTCCTCTGTGCTTTACTCCAGTACACCAACCTGGATGCTGAGGGAGCAACCGACTCCCAAAAGATCAAAAATACCTTCTCTGATGGAAAACGGGTGTAGAATCTGAACTTCTCATCAGTTGCACAAAATCTGTTGATTTGCAGGCCCCTGAGCTGAGATTCTAATTCTCTGACCTTGGCCTCCAATTCTCTGATTTTTTCAGCAGCAGCATCCAGGGCACCTGAAAAATGCCGACAAAAGCATCAGGGTAAAATGTCGTCTTTACAATACAGACATTTATATGGAAGCCCATTCCCACCACCTAAAGTAAAAAAAAACAGCACATATATTTTTTTCTCATTATTAAGTAAATTGCTATCTCATTATTTCGAGATACTAAGTCATTATTTTGAGATACTATAGTATATAATGACTTAGTATCTCAAAATAATGAGATAGCAATTTTTATTTTTTATTTTAGGTGGCGGAAATGGGCTTCCATACATTCCATTTATCTTCTTTATCAGAGCACTGTGTTTTAGAGCAGTATTGTGTGTCGTGATAAAACGTTTAAAACGTGAGTCAGCTGCCCTCTAGTGGCTGGCTGCAGTACAACTTTTAACCCCGCCCATTCCCATGTTGGTGAACGGGCCGGACGACAAACTTTGAATTTTTATTACACGTAAAATAAGTTTTTTGAGCAATTATATTTTGTCAATTCTGTAAGACCCCATTGCGTTAGTATCTCTTCCAGTGTTTTTCTCTATGATAAACAGATTTTATAGAAGTTATTAAGTGTTACTTAAAGGGGTGTGGCGATAAGGTGATTGACAGTTAATAGCTGCGTTGGTTGACATCTAATACCAGACGCTCAAACGTGAACGCGAAACTCTCGACAGCAAAACTCTCGACAGCAATATTAAAACCTTTTACCTTTGTTTATTTTGTAAAACGTCAAAAGTGTCTATACTGGTGGGCGTATCCTAACAAATGTCGGAGCGGAGATAGGTCTCTGGCGGAGATACTGTCCTGCCTACCGGTTCTAATGCGCATGCTCTGGCTGCAATTTTCAAGATGGCAGCGTCCTTGTGGCCATCTTGGTGGCTTCAAAAACTCACAATGGGAGTCAACGGTGACGTACCGTCCATTATATATACAGTCAATGTCACTGACCCGAGCTCTCGCCTCGCTGGAGCGGCGGGTAGTTTGCGCCCGTGTTAAACGCGAGGTCAGTGATAAGAGCAATGAATAGCCAACCATATGACCATAAAATAGCTTTATTGTAATGTGCTGTTATGGTACCAGACTAGGAGGGTTTGGGTTAGCTAACGTTTATATTAAAACTTGTCAGAAAGCTCTCTGAAACATAAAGTTACATTACTCTCTGGCCACGTCCAAAACTGCTACTACACTGAATGTGTAAAAAATAAAATATAATGAATAAAACAAATAAACGAATAAATAAAAGGACACCATGGTTTGAAGTGTTTTCAGTAGTGCAGTATGTAATGTTCCAGAGTGTGCTGTTTGGGACACGGACTGTCCAACATTAACGTTAGTCTTGTCTAGTCAGGAAACCTTAACATACATTTTTTGTCATTTCATTTCAGCATGCCACCAAAGAAACAAATAAAACCACAGGACACAACACTCCTGAGTTTTTTTTTTAAAGAGCGGAAATAGTTTAAGTAAATAATAATAATCAAACCTGTTATATTATTTTAAATATTATGTATCACCTTATTAGGAGAGTACTGGTACAAAGATACAGTAACAGTGCAGAAGCTGCAGAGATCATTCATGCTTTGCCTTCAGAGGTACATGGATTATTTGGGCAAGTGGAAGCTCTGGTTGCTTTTAGTAGTCCATGTTTCATCCTCTGAGGCAGAGAGAAGTTTTTTGGTTATATCTGAATATAATCCATACATTGCATGCATAATTTATTTAAAGTTTGTGGACAACAGTCATGTTGTACTTTGTTTATTTGCAATTTACCGTAATTCCACAAATGTTCTATGTCACTATACATACAGTGATTAACTACCTTGCCTACAGTGGAATCAGTTTATATTAATATTTTAGAGGATAGGATGGGCTTTGATTTGATAGCAAATGTATGTCTGTCTGCGGGTTAGGAGGCGCCGAGGCCGCTGGAGCATCTGGGGAGGAACATGGACATGCCCTTGCGCCGCCCCTCAGTCCCCTCTTCCTCCCCACATTGCCAATGGGGTCGGTCTGATGAGACATGAGGGCCCGACGCATAGGCTCATAGCACCCCCCCAAAAAAAGTCTTAGGAAAATCCACCATACTGGTGGAGAAGACCACTCCAGGAAGAGGTGTAGTAGCACCTACAGTCTCAGACATGCTGTAGGGCTGGGGGGCAACACCGGAGAACCTAGCCTGTAAGAGTTTGAAAAACCCCTCCACAGTCCAGGCTTCCTCCGTCCGGTGCGCAAGGATGAGGTTTGCCCACTGAAGCGCCTTTCCCTGTAGTCTTGCCCTCATAAAGAGCACCAGAGCCTTTTCCGGTGGCATAGGGCATGTCAGGAACTGAAAATACAGGCTACATTGTAGAACAAAGGCATCAGCATTACGCTCCTCTCCATCGTACATGTCTGGGGAGTCAGTTAAAGAGGGCATTGCAACAGGTTTACCTGCAGTGTCCAAAATGAAACATGACTGCAAATAGTCCAGCTGTACCTGAAAGTCCTCATCATCTTTGGGAGGAGGCAAGCAAGCAACATGCCTCACTCCACTGTCCGCTGCGTTCATTGTAGGTCGGTTATTCGGTAACAACTAGGAGAGAGGGCTGAACGCAAGTGCGGACTGAACAATGAATTTAATGACAAAACTGATACATATACACAAAGCACACAAAACATACCCCAAGAATAATCAAACACCTAACTTATGAACCAAACAACACTAACAGGAATAGCTGGGTGGACAAGGCTAAATAAAAGCAAAGACATCAACAAGCAATACCCCTAGAGAAACCAAAGTCACACAAAATACAAGGAGTACATACAGACTAGTATTACAGACACAAAAGACCAAGATACCAAATCGCATACAAACAAGAGATTAAACACAAGACTTAAATACACTAACCAACCAAGGGACTCAACAAGACACAGCAGAAAGCAATAACGAGGGGGCAGGGGAGTGAAGACAGACACAACTAGGAAATTTCAAAATAAAAGACAAACAGAAGACATGACCGACAGGAGGGAGGCAGGACTGACACTGACCCATTTTCATGCCTGTTTAAAGACTGGTTTAGGCCAGTGGTTAGCAACAACCGAGAGGCCACTTCAGTCGCCGCTTTAAGTCATGCTGGTATTAAAAAATATTTTGTAGGTATTAAAAAGGTATTAAATTCAACTTAAGAATCTTTGTATATACCCTGATGTATTAAATCTGTATTTATATTACCAGCCTGTTACCTTAATTAATGAAATATGCAAACATTGTGTAGAAAAGGAACATTTAATAAACATTAATCATCAAATGAAATGTATTTATATAGTGGTTTTTACACAAAGCACCCTTATAGAAGTCCAGAATCATCAACAACAAAAAAAAAACCCTGGTGAGCAAGCCAAAGGCAACAGTGGTCAAGGAAAATCTCCTTCAAAAACTATAGGAAGAAACCTTGGGAGGAACCAAGACTCACAAGAGGAAACATCATCCTGGTGCCCTTAATACAGGTAATGAGTGGAGGACAGAGAAGCCTCTTAAAGAAGTTGTTACAGGTCTGTAACAAAAAAAAAAAAAACATAATATAAACAAAAAACCTTCATTCCATCATTAAACATGAATAGAACTATAAATAATTTTGTATCTTTGTTTCTTCCAGTGTTACAAGAATAATTTAGACAGGTACATCACTGTTTAAATCTAAGGGACCTTGGTAGTTGGTCATTACAACAACCGGTAGTCCACAGCAGATTCACTGAGCCTGAAAGGGTAAGAGGAATGGTTGTGTGCCAGATGTGGTATTCTTTGACTCTTCTGATAGCTCTCTCCACCAGGATTCAGAGACGAGCTATGGCTTGTGTTTTCTCCATGTCCTCCTTGCTGAAGCAGGTGGATTTCTTGAAGGGGGGGATGATGAGTGTTGCACCAACATCAGACAGCATCTGGTCAATGACAAAGCCCTTGTCTGCCATGCATGCATCTCCTGGTTCCAGTAGGCTGAGAATTCCAGACTGTCTTGTTATTTCCAGTCTTGTTGTGCCAGTCTTTGGCTTGGACTTGGTTTCTCAATTTCCATCACACCCTCGTTCCTCTGTGCTTTACTCCAGTACACCAACCTGGATG
Organism: Brachyhypopomus gauderio; assembly: GCF_052324685.1. NCBI lineage: Eukaryota > Metazoa > Chordata > Actinopteri > Gymnotiformes > Hypopomidae > Brachyhypopomus > Brachyhypopomus gauderio. The sequence continues at coordinate 48,406 of NW_027507182.1, forward strand.
CTGAGGGAGCAACCGACTCCCAAAAGATCAAAAATACCTTCTCTGATGGAAAACGGGTGTAGAATCTGAACTTCTCATCAGTTGCACAAAATCTGTTGATTTGCAGGCCCCTGAGCTGAGATTCTAATTCTCTGACCTTGGCCTCCAATTCTCTGATTTTTTCAGCAGCAGCATCCAGGGCACCTGAAAAATGCCGACAAAAGCATCAGGGTAAAATGTCGTCTTTACAATACAGACATTTATATGGAAGCCCATTCCCACCACCTAAAGTAAAAAAAACAGCACATATATTTTTTTCTCATTATTAAGTAAATTGCTATCTCATTATTTCGAGATACTAAGTCATTATTTTGAGATACTATAGTATATAATGACTTAGTATCTCAAAATAATGAGATAGCAATTTTTATTTTTTATTTTAGGTGGCGGAAATGGGCTTCCATACATTCCATTTATCTTCTTTATCAGAGCACTGTGTTTTAGAGCAGTATTGTGTAGCTCTTGTCGTGATAAAACGTTTAAAACGTGAGTCAGCTGCCCTCTAGTGGCTGGCTGCAGTACAACTTTTAACCCCGCCCATTCCCATGTTGGTGAACGGGCCGGACGACAAACTTTGAATTTTTATTACACGTAAAATAAGTTTTTTGAGCAATTATATTTTGTCAATTCTGTAAGACCCCATTGCGTTAGTATCTCTTCCAGTGTTTTTCTCTATGATAAACAGATTTTATAGAAGTTATTAAGTGTTACTTAAAGGGGTGTGGCGATAAGGTGATTGACAGTTAATAGCTGCGTTGGTTGACATCTAATACCAGACGCTCAAACGTGAACGCGAAACTCTCGACAGCAAAACTCTCGACAGCAATATTAAAACCTTTTACCTTTGTTTATTTTGTAAAACGTCAAAAGTGTCTATACTGGTGGGCGTATCCTAACAAATGTCGGAGCGGAGATAGGTCTCTGGCGGAGATACTGTCCTGCCTACCGGTTCTAATGCGCATGCTCTGGCTGCAATTTTCAAGATGGCAGCGTCCTTGTGGCCATCTTGGTGGCTTCAAAAACTCACAATGGGAGTCAACGGTGACGTACCGTCCATTATATATACAGTCAATGTCACTGACCCGAGCTCTCGCCTCGCTGGAGCGGCGGGTAGTTTGCGCCCGTGTTAAACGCGAGGTCAGTGATAAGAGCAATGAATAGCCAACCATATGACCATAAAATAGCTTTATTGCAATGTGCTGTTATGGTACCAGACTAGGAGGGTTTGGGTTAGCTAACGTTTATATTAAAACTTGTCAGAAAGCTCCCTGAAACATAAAGTTACATTACTCTCTGGCCACGTCCAAAACTGCTACTACACTGAATGTGTAAAAAATAAAATATAATGAATAAAACAAATAAACGAATAAATAAAAGGACACCATGGTTTGAAGTGTTTTCAGTAGTGCAGTATGTAATGTTCCAGAGTGTGCTGTTTGGGACACGGACTGTCCAACATTAACGTTAGTCTTGTCTAGTCAGGAAACCTTAACATACATTTTTTGTCATTTCATTTCAGCATGCCACCAAAGAAACAAATAAAACCACAGGACACAACACTCCTGAGTTTTTTTTTTAAGAGCGGAAATAGTTTAAGTAAATAATAATAATCAAACCTGTTATATTATTTTAAATATTATGTATCACCTTATTAGGAGAGTACTGGTACAAAGATACAGTAACAGTGCAGAAGCTGCAGAGATCATTCATGCTTTGCCTTCAGAGGTACATGGATTATTTGGGCAAGTGGAAGCTCTGGTCAGGTTGCTTTTAGTAGTCCATGTTTCATCCTCTGAGGCAGAGAGAAGTTTTTTGGTTATATCTGAATATAATCCATACATTGCATGCATAATTTATTTAAAGTTTGTGGACAACAGTCATGTTGTATTTTGTTTATTATTTGCAATTTACCGTAATTCCACAAATGTTCTATGTCACTATACATACAGTGATTAACTACCTTACCTACAGTGGAATCAGTTTATATTAATATTTTAGAGGATAGGGTGGGCTTTGATTTGATAGCAAATGTATGTCTGTCTGCGGGTTAGGAGGTGCCGAGGCCGCTGGAGCATCTGGGGAGGAACATGGACATGCCCTTGCGCCGCCCCTCAGTCCCCTCTTCCTCCCCACATTGCCAATGGGGTCGGTCTGATGAGACATGAGGGCCCGACGCATAGGCTCATAGCACCCCCCCCAAAAAAGTCTTAGGAAAATCCACCATACTGGTGGAGAAGACCACTCCAGGAAGAGGTGTAGTAGCACCTACAGTCTCAGACATGCTGTAGGGCTGGGGGGCAACACCGGAGAACCTAGCCTGTAAGAGTTTGAAAAACCCCTCCACAGTCCAGGCTTCCCCCGTCCGGTGCGCAAGGATGAGGTTTGCCCACTGAAGCGCCTTTCCCTGTAGTCTTGCCCTCATAAAGAGCACCAGAGCCTTTTCCGGTGGCATAGGGCATGTCAGGAACTGAAAATACAGGCTACATTGTAGAACAAAGGCATCAGCATTACGCTCCTCTCCATCGTACACGTCTGGGGAGTCAGTTAAAGAGGGCATTGCAACAGGTTTACCTGCAGTGTCCAAAATGAAACATGACTGCAAATAGTCCAGCTGTACCTGAAAGTCCTCATCATCTTTGGGAGGAGGCAAGCAAGCAACATGCCTCACTCCACTGTCCGCTGCGTTCATTGTAGGTCGGTTATTCTGTAACAACTAGGAGAGAGGGCTGAACGCAAGTGCGGACTGAACAATGAATTTAATGACAAAACTGATACATATACACAAAGCACACAAAACATACCCCAAGAATAATCAAACACCTAACTTATGAACCAAACAACACTAACAGAAATAGCTGGGTGAACAAGGCTAAATAAAAGCAAAGACATCAACAAGCAAAATCACTAGAGAAACCAAAGTCACACAAAGTACATCTAATAGGGAATACAAAATACAAGGAGTACATACAGACTAGTATTACAGACACAAAAGACCAAGATACCAAATCGCATACAAACAAGAGATTAAACACAAGACTTAAATACACTAACCAACCAAGGGACTCAACAAGACACAGCAGAAAGCAATAACGAGGGGGCAGGGGAGTGAAGACAGACACAACTAGGAAATTTCAAAATAAAAGACAAACAGAAGACATGACCGACAGGAGGGAGGCAGGACTGACACTGACCCATTTTCATGCCTGTTTAAAGACTGGTTTAGGCCAGTGGTTAGCAACAACCGAGAGGCCACTTCAGTCGCCGCTTTAAGTCATGCTGGTATTAAAAAATATTTTGTAGGTATTAAAAAGGTATTAAATTCAACTTAAGAATCTTTGTATATACCCTGATGTATTAAATCTGTATTTATATTACCAGCCTGTTACCTTAATTAATGAAATATGCAAACATTGTGTAGAAAAGGAACATTTAATAAACATTAATCATCAAATGAAATGTATTTATATAGTGGTTTTTACACAAAGCACCCTTATAGAAGTCCAGAATCATCAACAACAAAAAAAAAACCCTGGTGAGCAAGCCAAAGGCAACAGTGGTCAAGGAAAATCTCCTTCAAAAACTATAGGAAGAAACCTTGGGAGGAACCAAGACTCACAAGAGGAAACATCATCCTGGTGCCATTAATACAGGTAATGAGTGGAGGACAGAGAAGCCTCTTAAAGAAGTTGTTACAGGTCTGTAACAAAAAAAAAACATAATATAAACAAAAAACCTTCATTCCATCATTAAACATGAATAGAACTATAAATAATTTTGTATCTTTGTTTCTTCCAGTGTTAGAAGAATAATTTAGACAGGTACATCACTGTTTAAATCTAAGGGACCTTGGTAGTTGGTCATTACAACAACCGGTAGTCCACAGCAGATTCACTGAGCCTGAAAGGGTAAGAGGAATGGTTGTGTCCCAGATGTGGTATTCTTTGACTCTTCTGATAGCTCTCTCCACCAGGATTCAGAGACGAGCTATGGCTTGTGTTTTCTCCGTGTCCTCCTTGCTGAAGCAGGTGGATTTCTTGAAGGGGGGGATGATGAGTGTTGCACCAACATCAGACAGCATCTGGTCAATGATAAAGCCCTTGTCTGCCCTTGTCTCCTGGTTCCAGTAGGCTGAGAATTCCAGACTGTCTTGTTATTTCTTTGTCAGACACTGCCCCTGTGAAGAGCTTTGAAACAAAGGTGATTACACCACATAGGGCAACACCTATCAGTGCTCTAAAAGTTGTGTGATTCTTGTACACTGAAAATGTTTCAGACTGGAGTGTAAGCGATGATGGAGTTTTGCATCTGATTTCTGTACAGTCCAGGATCACTCTTAACGTTTGAACAGTACTGTTTAAACTTCTCTGGCATGGTTGCTTGGACCTGTTCCCTTTACATCCAGGTTGGCACTGACCCCAAGACCAGGTATAAATAGTTGGCCCATGTGATGAGAACTCTGCTTACAGTTGTTGTGCTGACCCCAAAGATGTCTGCAAGAACCTTCTCTTTCAGGCCAACTGCAACACAGCAGCAGTACCTGAACAATTAATCCACAAGTGCCAGTCTTTGGTTTGGACTTGGTTTCTCAATTTCCATCACACCCTCGTTCCTCTGTGCTTTACTCCAGTACACCAACCTGGATGCTGAGGGAGCAACCGACTCCCAAAAGATCAAAAATACCTTCTCTGATGGAAAACGGGTGTAGAATCTGAACTTCTCATCAGTTGCACAAAATCTGTTGATTTGCAGGCCCCTGAGCTGAGATTCTAATTCTCTGACCTTGGCCTCCAATTCTCTGATTTTTTCAGCAGCAGCATCCAGGGCACCTGAAAAATGCCGACAAAAGCATCAGGGTAAAATGTCGTCTTTACAATACAGACATTTATATGGAAGCCCATTCCCACCACCTAAAGTAAAAAAAAACAGCACATATATTTTTTTCTCATTATTAAGTAAATTGCTATCTCATTATTTCGAGATACTAAGTCATTATTTTGAGATACTATAGTATATAATGACTTAGTATCTCAAAATAATGAGATAGCAATTTTTATTTTTTATTTTAGGTGGCGGAAATGGGCTTCCATACATTCCATTTATCTTCTTTATCAGAGCACTGTGTTTTAGAGCAGTATTGTGTAGCTCTTGTCGTGATAAAACGTTTAAAACGTGAGTCAGCTGCCCTCTAGTGGCTGGCTGCAGTACAACTTTTAACCCCGCCCATTCCCATGTTGGTGAACGGGCCGGACGACAAACTTTGAATTTTTATTACACGTAAAATAAGTTTTTTGAGCAATTATATTTTGTCAATTCTGTAAGACCCCATTGCGTTAGTATCTATCCCAGTGTTTTTCTCTATGATAAACAGATTTTATAGAAGTTATTAAGTGTTACTTAAAGGGGTGTGGCGATAAGGTGATTGACAGTTAATAGCTGCGTTGGTTGACATCTAATACCAGACGCTCAAACGTGAACGCGAAACTCTCGACAGCAAAACTCTCGACAGCAATATTAAAACCTTTTACCTTTGTTTATTTTGTAAAACGTCAAAAGTGTCTATACTGGTGGGCGTATCCTAACAAATGTCGGAGCGGAGATAGGTCTCTGGCGGAGATACTGTCCTGCCTACCGGTTCTAATGCGCATGCTCTGGCTGCAATTTTCAAGATGGCAGCGTCCTTGTGGCCATCTTGGTGGCTTCAAAAACTCACAATGGGAGTCAACGGTGACGTACCGTCCATTATATATACAGTCAATGTCACTGACCCGAGCTCTCGCCTCGCTGGAGCGGCGGGTAGTTTGCGCCCGTGTTAAACGCGAGGTCAGTGATAAGAGCAATGAATAGCCAACCATATGACCATAAAATAGCTTTATTGCAATGTGCTGTTATGGTACCAGACTAGGAGGGTTTGGGTTAGCTAACGTTTATATTAAAACTTGTCAGAAAGCTCCCTGAAACATAAAGTTACATTACTCTCTGGCCACGTCCAAAACTGCTACTACACTGAATGTGTAAAAAATAAAATATAATGAATAAAACAAATAAACGAATAAATAAAAGGACACCATGGTTTGAAGTGTTTTCAGTAGTGCAGTATGTAATGTTCCAGAGTGTGCTGTTTGGGACACGGACTGTCCAACATTAACGTTAGTCTTGTCTAGTCAGGAAACCTTAACATACATTTTTTGTCATTTCATTTCAGCATGCCACCAAAGAAACAAATAAAACCACAGGACACAACACTCCTGAGTTTTTTTTTTTTAAGAGCGGAAATAGTTTAAGTAAATAATAATAATCAAACCTGTTATATTATTTTAAATATTATGTATCACCTTATTAGGAGAGTACTGGTACAAAGATACAGTAACAGTGCAGAAGCTGCAGAGATCATTCATGCTTTGCCTTCAGAGGTACATGGATTATTTGGGCAAGTGGAAGCTCTGGTCAGGTTGCTTTTAGTAGTCCATGTTTCATCCTCTGAGGCAGAGAGAAGTTTTTTGGTTATATCTGAATATAATCCATACATTGCATGCATAATTTATTTAAAGTTTGTGGACAACAGTCATGTTGTATTTTGTTTATTATTTGCAATTTACCGTAATTCCACAAATGTTCTATGTCACTATACATACAGTGATTAACTACCTTACCTACAGTGGAATCAGTTTATATTAATATTTTAGAGGATAGGGTGGGCTTTGATTTGATAGCAAATGTATGTCTGTCTGCGGGTTAGGAGGCGCCGAGGCCGCTGGAGCATCTGGGGAGGAACATGGACATGCCCTTGCGCCGCCCCTCAGTCCCCTCTTCCTCCCCACATTGCCAATGGGGTCGGTCTGATGAGACATGAGGGCCCGACGCATAGGCTCATAGCACCCCCCCCAAAAAAGTCTTAGGAAAATCCACCATACTGGTGGAGAAGACCACTCCAGGAAGAGGTGTAGTAGCACCTACAGTCTCAGACATGCTGTAGGGCTGGGGGGCAACACCGGAGAACCTAGCCTGTAAGAGTTTGAAAAACCCCTCCACAGTCCAGGCTTCCCCCGTCCGGTGCGCAAGGATGAGGTTTGCCCACTGATGCGCCTTTCCCTGTAGTCTTGCCCTCATAAAGAGCACCAGAGCCTTTTCCGGTGGCATAGGGCATGTCAGGAACTGAAAATACAGGCTACATTGTAGAACAAAGGCATCAGCATTACGCTCCTCTCCATCGTACATGTCTGGGGAGTCAGTTAAAGAGGGCATTGCAACAGGTTTACCTGCAGTGTCCAAAATGAAACATGACTGCAAATAGTCCAGCTGTACCTGAAAGTCCTCATCATCTTTGGGAGGAGGCAAGCAAGCAACATGCCTCACTCCACTGTCCGCTGCGTTCATTGTAGGTCGGTTATTCTGTAACAACTAGGAGAGAGGGCTGAACGCAAGTGCGGACTGAACAATGAATTAAATGACAAAACTGATACATATACACAAAGCACACAAAACATACCCCAAGAATAATCAAACACCTAACTTATGAACCAAACAACACTAACAGAAATAGCTGGGTGAACAAGGCTAAATAAAAGCAAAGACATCAACAAGCAAAATCACTAGAGAAACCAAAGTCACACAAAATACAAGGAGTACATACAGACTAGTATTACAGACACAAAAGACCAAGATACCAAATCGCATACAAACAAGAGATTAAACACAAGACTTAAATACACTAACCAACCAAGGGACTCAACAAGACACAGCAGAAAGCAATAACGAGGGGGCAGGGGAGTGAAGACAGACACAACTAGGAAATTTCAAAATAAAAGACAAACCGAAGACATGACCGACAGGAGGGAGGCAGGACTGACACTGACCCATTTTCATGCCTGTTTAAAGACTGGTTTAGGCCAGTGGTTAGCAACAACCGAGAGGCCACTTCAGTCGCCGCTTTAAGTCATGCTGGTATTAAAAAATATTTTGTAGGTATTAAAAAGGTATTAAATTCAACTTAAGAATCTTTGTATATACCCTGATGTATTAAATCTGTATTTATATTACCAGCCTGTTACCTTAATTAATGAAATATGCAAACATTGTGTAGAAAAGGAACATTTAATAAACATTAATCATCAAATGAAATGTATTTATATAGTGGTTTTTACACAAAGCACCCTTATAGAAGTCCAGAATCATCAACAACAAAAAAAAACCCTGGTGAGCAAGCCAAAGGCAACAGTGGTCAAGGAAAATCTCCTTCAAAAACTATAGGAAGAAACCTTGGGAGGAACCAAGACTCACAAGAGGAAACATCATCCTGGTGCCATTAATACAGGTAATGAGTGGAGGACAGAGAAGCCTCTTAAAGAAGTTGTTACAGGTCTGTAACAAAAAAAAAACATAATATAAACAAAAAACCTTCATTCCATCATTAAACATGAATAGAACTATAAATAATTTTGTATCTTTGTTTCTTCCAGTGTTAGAAGAATAATTTAGACAGGTACATCACTGTTTAAATCTAAGGGACCTTGGTAGTTGGTCATTACAACAACCGGTAGTCCACAGCAGATTCACTGAGCCTGAAAGGGTAAGAGGAATGGTTGTGTCCCAGATGTGGTATTCTTTGACTCTTCTGATAGCTCTCTCCACCAGGATTCAGAGACGAGCTATGGCTTGTGTTTTCTCCGTGTCCTCCTTGCTGAAGCAGGTGGATTTCTTGAAGGGGGGGATGATGAGTGTTGCACCAACATCAGACAGCATCTGGTCAATGATAAAGCCCTTGTCTGCCCTTGTCTCCTGGTTCCAGTAGGCTGAGAATTCCAGACTGTCTTGTTATTTCTTTGTCAGACACTGCCCCTGTGAAGAGCTTTGAAACAAAGGTGATTACACCACATAGGGCAACACCTATCAGTGCTCTAAAAGTTGTGTGATTCTTGTACACTGAAAATGTTTCAGACTGGAGTGTAAGCGATGATGGAGTTTTGCATCTGATTTCTGTACAGTCCAGGATCACTCTTAACGTTTGAACAGTACTGTTTAAACTTCTCTGGCATGGTTGCTTGGACCTGTTCCCTTTACATCCAGGTTGGCACTGACCCCAAGACCAGGTATAAATAGTTGGCCCATGTGATGAGAACTCTGCTTACAGTTGTTGTGCTGACCCCAAAGATGTCTGCAAGAACCTTCTCTTTCAGGCCAACTGCAACACAGCAGCAGTACCTGAACAATTAATCCACAAGTGCCAGTCTTTGGTTTGGACTTGGTTTCTCAATTTCCATCACACCCTCGTTCCTCTGTGCTTTACTCCAGTACACCAACCTGGATGCTGAGGGAGCAACCGACTCCCAAAAGATCAAAAATACCTTCTCTGATGGAAAACGGGTGTAGAATCTGAACTTCTCATCAGTTGCACAAAATCTGTTGATTTGCAGGCCCCTGAGCTGAGATTCTAATTCTCTGACCTTGGCCTCCAATTCTCTGATTTTTTCAGCAGCAGCATCCAGGGCACCTGAAAAATGCCGACAAAAGCATCAGGGTAAAATGTCGTCTTTACAATACAGACATTTATATGGAAGCCCATTCCCACCACCTAAAGTAAAAAAAAACAGCACATATATTTTTTTCTCATTATTAAGTAAATTGCTATCTCATTATTTCGAGATACTAAGTCATTATTTTGAGATACTATAGTATATAATGACTTAGTATCTCAAAATAATGAGATAGCAATTTTTATTTTTTATTTTAGGTGGCGGAAATGGGCTTCCATACATTCCATTTATCTTCTTTATCAGAGCACTGTGTTTTAGAGCAGTATTGTGTAGCTCTTGTCGTGATAAAACGTTTAAAACGTGAGTCAGCTGCCCTCTAGTGGCTGGCTGCAGTACAACTTTTAACCCCGCCCATTCCCATGTTGGTGAACGGGCCGGACGACAAACTTTGAATTTTTATTACACGTAAAATAAGTTTTTTGAGCAATTATATTTTGTCAATTCTGTAAGACCCCATTGCGTTAGTATCTATCCCAGTGTTTTTCTCTATGATAAACAGATTTTATAGAAGTTATTAAGTGTTACTTAAAGGGGTGTGGCGATAAGGTGATTGACAGTTAATAGCTGCGTTGGTTGACATCTAATACCAGACGCTCAAACGTGAACGCGAAACTCTCGACAGCAAAACTCTCGACAGCAATATTAAAACCTTTTACCTTTGTTTATTTTGTAAAACGTCAAAAGTGTCTATACTGGTGGGCGTATCCTAACAAATGTCGGAGCGGAGATAGGTCTCTGGCGGAGATACTGTCCTGCCTACCGGTTCTAATGCGCATGCTCTGGCTGCAATTTTCAAGATGGCAGCGTCCTTGTGGCCATCTTGGTGGCTTCAAAAACTCACAATGGGAGTCAACGGTGACGTACCGTCCATTATATATACAGTCAATGTCACTGACCCGAGCTCTCGCCTCGCTGGAGCGGCGGGTAGTTTGCGCCCGTGTTAAACGCGAGGTCAGTGATAAGAGCAATGAATAGCCAACCATATGACCATAAAATAGCTTTATTGCAATGTGCTGTTATGGTACCAGACTAGGAGGGTTTGGGTTAGCTAACGTTTATATTAAAACTTGTCAGAAAGCTCCCTGAAACATAAAGTTACATTACTCTCTGGCCACGTCCAAAACTGCTACTACACTGAATGTGTAAAAAATAAAATATAATGAATAAAACAAATAAACGAATAAATAAAAGGACACCATGGTTTGAAGTGTTTTCAGTAGTGCAGTATGTAATGTTCCAGAGTGTGCTGTTTGGGACACGGACTGTCCAACATTAACGTTAGTCTTGTCTAGTCAGGAAACCTTAACATACATTTTTTGTCATTTCATTTCAGCATGCCACCAAAGAAACAAATAAAACCACAGGACACAACACTCCTGAGTTTTTTTTTTTTAAGAGCGGAAATAGTTTAAGTAAATAATAATAATCAAACCTGTTATATTATTTTAAATATTATGTATCACCTTATTAGGAGAGTACTGGTACAAAGATACAGTAACAGTGCAGAAGCTGCAGAGATCATTCATGCTTTGCCTTCAGAGGTACATGGATTATTTGGGCAAGTGGAAGCTCTGGTCAGGTTGCTTTTAGTAGTCCATGTTTCATCCTCTGAGGCAGAGAGAAGTTTTTTGGTTATATCTGAATATAATCCATACATTGCATGCATAATTTATTTAAAGTTTGTGGACAACAGTCATGTTGTATTTTGTTTATTATTTGCAATTTACCGTAATTCCACAAATGTTCTATGTCACTATACATACAGTGATTAACTACCTTACCTACAGTGGAATCAGTTTATATTAATATTTTAGAGGATAGGGTGGGCTTTGATTTGATAGCAAATGTATGTCTGTCTGCGGGTTAGGAGGCGCCGAGGCCGCTGGAGCATCTGGGGAGGAACATGGACATGCCCTTGCGCCGCCCCTCAGTCCCCTCTTCCTCCCCACATTGCCAATGGGGTCGGTCTGATGAGACATGAGGGCCCGACGCATAGGCTCATAGCACCCCCCCCAAAAAAGTCTTAGGAAAATCCACCATACTGGTGGAGAAGACCACTCCAGGAAGAGGTGTAGTAGCACCTACAGTCTCAGACATGCTGTAGGGCTGGGGGGCAACACCGGAGAACCTAGCCTGTAAGAGTTTGAAAAACCCCTCCACAGTCCAGGCTTCCCCCGTCCGGTGCGCAAGGATGAGGTTTGCCCACTGATGCGCCTTTCCCTGTAGTCTTGCCCTCATAAAGAGCACCAGAGCCTTTTCCGGTGGCATAGGGCATGTCAGGAACTGAAAATACAGGCTACATTGTAGAACAAAGGCATCAGCATTACGCTCCTCTCCATCGTACATGTCTGGGGAGTCAGTTAAAGAGGGCATTGCAACAGGTTTACCTGCAGTGTCCAAAATGAAACATGACTGCAAATAGTCCAGCTGTACCTGAAAGTCCTCATCATCTTTGGGAGGAGGCAAGCAAGCAACATGCCTCACTCCACTGTCCGCTGCGTTCATTGTAGGTCGGTTATTCTGTAACAACTAGGAGAGAGGGCTGAACGCAAGTGCGGACTGAACAATGAATTAAATGACAAAACTGATACATATACACAAAGCACACAAAACATACCCCAAGAATAATCAAACACCTAACTTATGAACCAAACAACACTAACAGAAATAGCTGGGTGAACAAGGCTAAATAAAAGCAAAGACATCAACAAGCAAAATCACTAGAGAAACCAAAGTCACACAAAATACAAGGAGTACATACAGACTAGTATTACAGACACAAAAGACCAAGATACCAAATCGCATACAAACAAGAGATTAAACACAAGACTTAAATACACTAACCAACCAAGGGACTCAACAAGACACAGCAGAAAGCAATAACGAGGGGGCAGGGGAGTGAAGACAGACACAACTAGGAAATTTCAAAATAAAAGACAAACAGAAGACATGACCGACAGGAGGGAGGCAGGACTGACACTGACCCATTTTCATGCCTGTTTAAAGACTGGTTTAGGCCAGTGGTTAGCAACAACCGAGAGGCCACTTCAGTCGCCGCTTTAAGTCATGCTGGTATTAAAAAATATTTTGTAGGTATTAAAAAGGTATTAAATTCAACTTAAGAATCTTTGTATATACCCTGATGTATTAAATCTGTATTTATATTACCAGCCTGTTACCTTAATTAATGAAATATGCAAACATTGTGTAGAAAAGGAACATTTAATAAACATTAATCATCAAATGAAATGTATTTATATAGTGGTTTTTACACAAAGCACCCTTATAAAAGTCCAGAATCATCAACAACAAAAAAAAAAACCTGGTGAGCAAGCCAAAGGCAACAGTGGTCAAGGAAAATCTCCTTCAAAAACTATAGGAAGAAACCTTGGGAGGAACCAAGACTCACAAGAGGAAACATCATCCTGGTGCCATTAATACAGGTAATGAGTGGAGGACAGAGAAGCCTCTTAAAGAAGTTGTTACAGGTCTGTAACAAAAAAAAAACATAATATAAACAAAAAACCTTCATTCCATCATTAAACATGAATAGAACTATAAATAATTTTGTATCTTTGTTTCTTCCAGTGTTAGAAGAATAATTTAGACAGGTACATCACTGTTTAAATCTAAGGGACCTTGGTAGTTGGTCATTACAACAACCGGTAGTCCACAGCAGATTCACTGAGCCTGAAAGGGTAAGAGGAATGGTTGTGTCCCAGATGTGGTATTCTTTGACTCTTCTGATAGCTCTCTCCACCAGGATTCAGAGACGAGCTATGGCTTGTGTTTTCTCCGTGTCCTCCTTGCTGAAGCAGGTGGATTTCTTGAAGGGGGGGATGATGAGTGTTGCACCAACATCAGACAGCATCTGGTCAATGATAAAGCCCTTGTCTGCCCTTGTCTCCTGGTTCCAGTAGGCTGAGAATTCCAGACTGTCTTGTTATTTCTTTGTCAGACACTGCCCCTGTGAAGAGCTTTGAAACAAAGGTGATTACACCACATAGGGCAACACCTATCAGTGCTCTAAAAGTTGTGTGATTCTTGTACACTGAAAATGTTTCAGACTGGAGTGTAAGCGATGATGGAGTTTTGCATCTGATTTCTGTACAGTCCAGGATCACTCTTAACGTTTGAACAGTACTGTTTAAACTTCTCTGGCATGGTTGCTTGGACCTGTTCCCTTTACATCCAGGTTGGCACTGACCCCAAGACCAGGTATAAATAGTTGGCCCATGTGATGAGAACTCTGCTTACAGTTGTTGTGCTGACCCCAAAGATGTCTGCAAGAACCTTCTCTTTCAGGCCAACTGCAACACAGCAGCAGTACCTGAACAATTAATCCACAAGTGCCAGTCTTTGGTTTGGACTTGGTTTCTCAATTTCCATCACACCCTCGTTCAATACTGTTCATTTGTTAAAAAACATCTGCAATACATTAGCGTATACCCGATTATTGGTTATGATTTTTTAAATTCCTGTTTGATTTTTGGGTCTGGGGTAAAAAGTAAAAAAAAAAAACAAACATTTTAGGTTTATATACTATATGTATTTTATACACACACTATGTTTTATACACGCACTCCTTTATAATCGTGTGTCCTGTAATCAATAGATTAACATAAATACTGCGTCCTGCTTTAAAAATGTGATTTGCATATCTGTCACGTGCTGCATGCCGGCGTGATGTTTGTTGGACACGCCCCCACGCGATGCGATGCTGGCGACTCGGCGACGGAGAGCGATTTTATCGCTTTCGGTGTGAACGCACAGTTAAATGCGAGGTCAGTGATAAGAGCAATGAATAGCCAACCATATGACCATAAAATAGCTTTATTGTAATGTGCTGTTATGGTACCAGACTAGGAGGGTTTGGGTTAGCTAACGTTTATATTAAAACTTGTCAGAAAGCTCTCTGAAACATAAAGTTACATTACTCTCTGGCCACGTCCAAAACTGCTACTACACTGAATGTGTAAAAAATAAAATATAATGAATAAAACAAATAAACGAATAAATAAAAGGACACCATGGTTTGAAGTGTTTTCAGTAGTGCAGTATGTAATGTTCCAGAGTGTGCTGTTTGGGACACGGACTGTCCAACATTAACGTTAGTCTTGTCTAGTCAGGAAACCTTAACATACATTTTTTGTCATTTCATTTCAGCATGCCACCAAAGAAACAAATAAAACCACAGGACACAACACTCCTGAGTTTTTTTTTTAAAGAGCGGAAATAGTTTAAGTAAATAATAATAATCAAACCTGTTATATTATTTTAAATATTATGTATCACCTTATTAGGAGAGTACTGGTACAAAGATACAGTAACAGTGCAGAAGCTGCAGAGATCATTCATGCTTTGCCTTCAGAGGTACATGGATTATTTGGGCAAGTGGAAGCTCTGGTCAGGTTGCTTTTAGTAGTCCATGTTTCATCCTCTGAGGCAGAGAGAAGTTTTTTGGTTATATCTGAATATAATCCATACATTGCATGCATAATTTATTTAAAGTTTGTGGACAACAGTCATGTTGTATTTTGTTTATTATTTGCAATTTACCGTAATTCCACAAATGTTCTATGTCACTATACATACAGTGATTAACTACCTTACCTACAGTGGAATCAGTTTATATTAATATTTTAGAGGATAGGGTGGGCTTTGATTTGATAGCAAATGTATGTCTGTCTGCGGGTTAGGAGGCGCCGAGGCCGCTGGAGCATCTGGGGAGGAACATGGACATGCCCTTGCGCCGCCCCTCAGTCCCCTCTTCCTCCCCACATTGCCAATGGGGTCGGTCTGATGAGACATGAGGGCCCGACGCATAGGCTCATAGCACCCCCCCCAAAAAAGTCTTAGGAAAATCCACCATACTGGTGGAGAAGACCACTCCAGGAAGAGGTGTAGTAGCACCTACAGTCTCAGACATGCTGTAGGGCTGGGGGGCAACACCGGAGAACCTAGCCTGTAAGAGTTTGAAAAACCCCTCCACAGTCCAGGCTTCCCCCGTCCGGTGCGCAAGGATGAGGTTTGCCCACTGAAGCGCCTTTCCCTGTAGTCTTGCCCTCATAAAGAGCACCAGAGCCTTTTCCGGTGGCATAGGGCATGTCAGGAACTGAAAATACAGGCTACATTGTAGAACAAAGGCATCAGCATTACGCTCCTCTCCATCGTACATGTCTGGGGAGTCAGTTAAAGAGGGCATTGCAACAGGTTTACCTGCAGTGTCCAAAATGAAACATGACTGCAAATAGTCCAGCTGTACCTGAAAGTCCTCATCATCTTTGGGAGGAGGCAAGCAAGCAACATGCCTCACTCCACTGTCCGCTGCGTTCATTGTAGGTCGGTTATTCTGTAACAACTAGGAGAGAGGGCTGAACGCAAGTGCGGACTGAACAATGAATTTAATGACAAAACTGATACATATACACAAAGCACACAAAACATACCCCAAGAATAATCAAACACCTAACTTATGAACCAAACAACACTAACAGAAATAGCTGGGTGAACAAGGCTAAATAAAAGCAAAGACATCAACAAAGCAAAATCACTAGAGAAACCAAAGTCACACAAAGTACATCTAATAGGGAATACAAAATACAAGGAGTACATACAGACTAGTATTACAGACACAAAAGACCAAGATACCAAATCGCATACAAACAAGAGATTAAACACAAGACTTAAATACACTAACCAACCAAGGGACTCAACAAGACACAGCAGAAAGCAATAACGAGGGGGCAGGGGAGTGAAGACAGACACAACTAGGAAATTTCAAAATAAAAGACAAACAGAAGACATGACCGACAGGAGGGAGGCAGGACTGACACTGACCCATTTTCATGCCTGTTTAAAGACTGGTTTAGGCCAGTGGTTAGCAACAACCGAGAGGCCACTTCAGTCGCCGCTTTAAGTCATGCTGGTATTAAAAAATATTTTGTAGGTATTAAAAAGGTATTAAATTCAACTTAAGAATCTTTGTATATACCCTGATGTATTAAATCTGTATTTATATTACCAGCCTGTTACCTTAATTAATGAAATATGCAAACATTGTGTAGAAAAGGAACATTTAATAAACATTAATCATCAAATGAAATGTATTTATATAGTGGTTTTTACACAAAGCACCCTTATAGAAGTCCAGAATCATCAACAACAAAAAAAAACCCTGGTGAGCAAGCCAAAGGCAACAGTGGTCAAGGAAAATCTCCTTCAAAAACTATAGGAAGAAACCTTGGGAGGAACCAAGACTCACAAGAGGAAACATCATCCTGGTGCCATTAATACAGGTAATGAGTGGAGGACAGAGAAGCCTCTTAAAGAAGTTGTTACAGGTCTGTAACAAAAAAAAAAACATAATATAAACAAAAAACCTTCATTCCATCATTAAACATGAATAGAACTATAAATAATTTTGTATCTTTGTTTCTTCCAGTGTTAGAAGAATAATTTAGACAGGTACATCACTGTTTAAATCTAAGGGACCTTGGTAGTTGGTCATTACAACAACCGGTAGTCCACAGCAGATTCACTGAGCCTGAAAGGGTAAGAGGAATGGTTGTGTCCCAGATGTGGTATTCTTTGACTCTTCTGATAGCTCTCTCCACCAGGATTCAGAGACGAGCTATGGCTTGTGTTTTCTCCGTGTCCTCCTTGCTGAAGCAGGTGGATTTCTTGAAGGGGGGGATGATGAGTGTTGCACCAACATCAGACAGCATCTGGTCAATGATAAAGCCCTTGTCTGCCCTTGTCTCCTGGTTCCAGTAGGCTGAGAATTCCAGACTGTCTTGTTATTTCTTTGTCAGACACTGCCCCTGTGAAGAGCTTTGAAACAAAGGTGATTACACCACATAGGGCAACACCTATCAGTGCTCTAAAAGTTGTGTGATTCTTGTACACTGAAAATATTTCAGACTGGAGTGTAAGCGATGATGGAGTTTTGCATCTGATTTCTGTACAGTCCAGGATCACTCTTAACGTTTGAACAGTACTGTTTAAACTTCTCTGGCATGGTTGCTTGGACCTGTTCCCTTTACATCCAGGTTGGCACTGACCCCAAGACCAGGTATAAATAGTTGGCCCATGTGATGAGAACTCTGCTTACAGTTGTTGTGCTGACCCCAAAGATGTCTGCAAGAACCTTCTCTTTCAGGCCAACTGCAACACAGCAGCAGTACCTGAACAATTAATCCACAAGTGCCAGTCTTTGGTTTGGACTTGGTTTCTCAATTTCCATCACACCCTCGTTCAATACTGTTCATTTGTTAAAAAACATCTGCAATACATTAGCGTATACCCGATTATTGGTTATGATTTTTTAAATTCCTGTTTGATTTTTGGGTCTGGGGTAAAAAGTAAAAAAAAAAAACAAACATTTTAGGTTTATATACTATATGTATTTTATACACACACTATGTTTTATACACGCACTCCTTTATAATCGTGTGTCCTGTAATCAATAGATTAACATAAATACTGCGTCCTGCTTTAAAAATGTGATTTGCATATCTGTCACGTGCTGCATGCCGGCGTGATGTTTGTTGGACACGCCCCCACGCGATGCGATGCTGGCGACTCGGCGACGGAGAGCGATTTGATCGCTTTCGGTGTGAACGCACAGTTAAATGCGAGGTCAGTGATAAGAGCAATGAATAGCCAACCATATGACCATAAAATAGCTTTATTGTAATGTGCTGTTATGGTACCAGACTAGGAGGGTTTGGGTTAGCTAACGTTTATATTAAAACTTGTCAGAAAGCTCTCTGAAACATAAAGTTACATTACTCTCTGGCCACGTCCAAAACTGCTACTACACTGAATGTGTAAAAAATAAAATATAATGAATAAAACAAATAAACGAATAAATAAAAGGACACCATGGTTTGAAGTGTTTTCAGTAGTGCAGTATGTAATGTTCCAGAGTGTGCTGTTTGGGACACGGACTGTCCAACATTAACGTTAGTCTTGTCTAGTCAGGAAACCTTAACATACATTTTTTGTCATTTCATTTCAGCATGCCACCAAAGAAACAAATAAAACCACAGGACACAACACTCCTGAGTTTTTTTTTTAAAGAGCGGAAATAGTTTAAGTAAATAATAATAATCAAACCTGTTATATTATTTTAAATATTATGTATCACCTTATTAGGAGAGTACTGGTACAAAGATACAGTAACAGTGCAGAAGCTGCAGAGATCATTCATGCTTTGCCTTCAGAGGTACATGGATTATTTGGGCAAGTGGAAGCTCTGGTCAGGTTGCTTTTAGTAGTCCATGTTTCATCCTCTGAGGCAGAGAGAAGTTTTTTGGTTATATCTGAATATAATCCATACATTGCATGCATAATTTATTTAAAGTTTGTGGACAACAGTCATGTTGTATTTTGTTTATTATTTGCAATTTACCGTAATTCCACAAATGTTCTATGTCACTATACATACAGTGATTAACTACCTTACCTACAGTGGAATCAGTTTATATTAATATTTTAGAGGATAGGGTGGGCTTTGATCTGATAGCAAATGTATGTCTGTCTGCGGGTTAGGAGGCGCCGAGGCCGCTGGAGCATCTGGGGAGGAACATGGACATGCCCTTGCGCCGCCCCTCAGTCCCCTCTTCCTCCCCACATTGCCAATGGGGTCGGTCTGATGAGACATGAGGGCCCGACGCATAGGCTCATAGCACCCCCCCCAAAAAAGTCTTAGGAAAATCCACCATACTGGTGGAGAAGACCACTCCAGGAAGAGGTGTAGTAGCACCTACAGTCTCAGACATGCTGTAGGGCTGGGGGGCAACACCGGAGAACCTAGCCTGTAAGAGTTTGAAAAACCCCTCCACAGTCCAGGCTTCCCCCGTCCGGTGCGCAAGGATGAGGTTTGCCCACTGAAGCGCCTTTCCCTGTAGTCTTGCCCTCATAAAGAGCACCAGAGCCTTTTCCGGTGGCATAGGGCATGTCAGGAACTGAAAATACAGGCTACATTGTAGAACAAAGGCATCAGCATTACGCTCCTCTCCATCGTACATGTCTGGGGAGTCAGTTAAAGAGGGCATTGCAACAGGTTTACCTGCAGTGTCCAAAATGAAACATGACTGCAAATAGTCCAGCTGTACCTGAAAGTCCTCATCATCTTTGGGAGGAGGCAAGCAAGCAACATGCCTCACTCCACTGTCCGCTGCGTTCATTGTAGGTCGGTTATTCTGTAACAACTAGGAGAGAGGGCTGAACGCAAGTGCGGACTGAACAATGAATTTAATGACAAAACTGATACATATACACAAAGCACACAAAACATACCCCAAGAATAATCAAACACCTAACTTATGAACCAAACAACACTAACAGAAATAGCTGGGTGAACAAGGCTAAATAAAAGCAAAGACATCAACAAAGCAAAATCACTAGAGAAACCAAAGTCACACAAAGTACATCTAATAGGGAATACAAAATACAAGGAGTACATACAGACTAGTATTACAGACACAAAAGACCAAGATACCAAATCGCATACAAACAAGAGATTAAACACAAGACTTAAATACACTAACCAACCAAGGGACTCAACAAGACACAGCAGAAAGCAATAACGAGGGGGCAGGGGAGTGAAGACAGACACAACTAGGAAATTTCAAAATAAAAGACAAACAGAAGACATGACCGACAGGAGGGAGGCAGGACTGACACTGACCCATTTTCATGCCTGTTTAAAGACTGGTTTAGGCCAGTGGTTAGCAACAACCGAGAGGCCACTTCAGTCGCCGCTTTAAGTCATGCTGGTATTAAAAAATATTTTGTAGGTATTAAAAAGGTATTAAATTCAACTTAAGAATCTTTGTATATACCCTGATGTATTAAATCTGTATTTATATTACCAGCCTGTTACCTTAATTAATGAAATATGCAAACATTGTGTAGAAAAGGAACATTTAATAAACATTAATCATCAAATGAAATGTATTTATATAGTGGTTTTTACACAAAGCACCCTTATAGAAGTCCAGAATCATCAACAACAAAAAAAAACCCTGGTGAGCAAGCCAAAGGCAACAGTGGTCAAGGAAAATCTCCTTCAAAAACTATAGGAAGAAACCTTGGGAGGAACCAAGACTCACAAGAGGAAACATCATCCTGGTGCCATTAATACAGGTAATGAGTGGAGGACAGAGAAGCCTCTTAAAGAAGTTGTTACAGGTCTGTAACAAAAAAAAAACATAATATAAACAAAAAACCTTCATTCCATCATTAAACATGAATAGAACTATAAATAATTTTGTATCTTTGTTTCTTCCAGTGTTAGAAGAATAATTTAGACAGGTACATCACTGTTTAAATCTAAGGGACCTTGGTAGTTGGTCATTACAACAACCGGTAGTCCACAGCAGATTCACTGAGCCTGAAAGGGTAAGAGGAATGGTTGTGTCCCAGATGTGGTATTCTTTGACTCTTCTGATAGCTCTCTCCACCAGGATTCAGAGACGAGCTATGGCTTGTGTTTTCTCCGTGTCCTCCTTGCTGAAGCAGGTGGATTTCTTGAAGGGGGGGATGATGAGTGTTGCACCAACATCAGACAGCATCTGGTCAATGATAAAGCCCTTGTCTGCCCTTGTCTCCTGGTTCCAGTAGGCTGAGAATTCCAGACTGTCTTGTTATTTCTTTGTCAGACACTGCCCCTGTGAAGAGCTTTGAAACAAAGGTGATTACACCACATAGGGCAACACCTATCAGTGCTCTAAAAGTTGTGTGATTCTTGTACACTGAAAATGTTTCAGACTGGAGTGTAAGCGATGATGGAGTTTTGCATCTGATTTCTGTACAGTCCAGGATCACTCTAACGTTTGAACAGTACTGTTTAAACTTCTCTGGCATGGTTGCTTGGACCTGTTCCCTTTACATCCAGGTTGGCACTGAAACCAAGACCAGGTATAAATAGTTGGCCCATGTGATGAGAACTCTGCTTACAGTTGTTGTGCTGACCCCAAAGATGTCTGCAAGAACCTTCTCTTTCAGGCCAACTGCAACACGGCAGCAGTACATGAACAATTCATCCACAAGTGCCAGTCTTTGGTTTGGACTTGGTTTCTCAATTTCCATCACACCCTCGTTTCTCTGTGCTTTACTCCAGTACACCAACCTGGATGCTGAGGGAGCAACCGACTCCCAAAAGATCAAAAATACCTTCTCTGATGGAAAACGGGTGTAGAATCTGAACTTCTCATCAGTTGCACAAAATCTGTTGATTTGCAGGCCCCTGAGCTGAGATTCTAATTCTCTGACCTTGGCCTCCAATTCTCTGATTTTTTCAGCAGCAGCATCCAGGGCACCTGAAAAATGCCGACAAAAGCATCAGGGTAAAATGTCGTCTTTACAATACAGACATTTATATGGAAGCCCATTCCCACCACCTAAAGTAAAAAAAAACAGCACATATATTTTTTTCTCATTATTAAGTAAATTGCTATCTCATTATTTCGAGATACTAAGTCATTATTTTGAGATACTATAGTATATAATGACTTAGTATCTCAAAATAATGAGATAGCAATTTTTATTTTTTATTTTAGGTGGCGGAAATGGGCTTCCATACATTCAATTTATCTTCTTTATCAGAGCACTGTGTTTTAGAGCAGTATTGTGTAGCTCTTGTCGTGATAAAACGTTTAAAACGTGAGTCAGCTGCCCTCTAGTGGCTGGCTGCAGTACAACTTTTAACCCCGCCCATTCCCATGTTGGTGAACGGGCCGGACGACAAACTTTGAATTTTTATTACACGTAAAATAAGTTTTTTGAGCAATTATATTTTGTCAATTCTGTAAGACCCCATTGCGTTAGTATCTCTTCCAGTGTTTTTCTCTATGATAAACAGATTTTATAGAAGTTATTAAGTGTTACTTAAAGGGGTGTGGCGATAAGGTGATTGACAGTTAATAGCTGCGTTGGTTGACATCTAATACCAGACGCTCAAACGTGAACGCGAAACTCTCGACAGCAAAACTCTCGACAGCAATATTAAAACCTTTTACCTTTGTTTATTTTGTAAAACGTCAAAAGTGTCTATACTGGTGGGCGTATCCTAACAAATGTCGGAGCGGAGATAGGTCTCTGGCGGAGATACTGTCCTGCCTACCGGTTCTAATGCGCATGCTCTGGCTGCAATTTTCAAGATGGCAGCGTCCTTGTGGCCATCTTGGTGGCTTCAAAAACTCACAATGGGAGTCAACGGTGACGTACCGTCCATTTTATATACAGTCAATGTCACTGACCCGAGCTCTCGCCTCGCTGGAGCGGCGGGTAGTTTGCGCCCGTGTTAAACGCGAGGTCAGTGATAAGAGCAATGAATAGCCAACCATATGACCATAAAATAGCTTTATTGCAATGTGCTGTTATGGTACCAGACTAGGAGGGTTTGGGTTAGCTAACGTTTATATTAAAACTTGTCAGAAAGCTCCCTGAAACATAAAGTTACATTACTCTCTGGCCACGTCCAAAACTGCTACTACACTGAATGTGTAAAAAATAAAATATAATGAATAAAACAAATAAACGAATAAATAAAAGGACACCATGGTTTGAAGTGTTTTCAGTAGTGCAGTATGTAATGTTCCAGAGTGTGCTGTTTGGGACACGGACTGTCCAACATTAACGTTAGTCTTGTCTAGTCAGGAAACCTTAACATACATTTTTTGTCATTTCATTTCAGCATGCCACCAAAGAAACAAATAAAACCACAGGACACAACACTCCTGAGTTTTTTTTTTTTAAGAGCGGAAATAGTTTAAGTAAATAATAATAATCAAACCTGTTATATTATTTTAAATATTATGTATCACCTTATTAGGAGAGTACTGGTACAAAGATACAGTAACAGTGCAGAAGCTGCAGAGATCATTCATGCTTTGCCTTCAGAGGTACATGGATTATTTGGGCAAGTGGAAGCTCTGGTTGCTTTTAGTAGTCCATGTTTCATCCTCTGAGGCAGAGAGAAGTTTTTTGGTTATATCTGAATATAATCCATACATTGCATGCATAATTTATTTAAAGTTTGTGGACAACAGTCATGTTGTATTTTGTTTATTATTTGCAATTTACCGTAATTCCACAAATGTTCTATGTCACTATACATACAGTGATTAACTACCTTACCTACAGTGGAATCAGTTTATATTAATATTTTAGAGGATAGGGTGGGCTTTGATTTGATAGCAAATGTATGTCTGTCTGCGGGTTAGGAGGCGCCGAGGCCGCTGGAGCATCTGGGGAGGAACATGGACATGCCCTTGCGCCGCCCCTCAGTCCCCTCTTCCTCCCCACATTGCCAATGGGGTCGGTCTGATGAGACATGAGGGCCCGACGCATAGGCTCATAGCACCCCCCCCAAAAAAGTCTTAGGAAAATCCACCATACTGGTGGAGAAGACCACTCCAGGAAGAGGTGTAGTAGCACCTACAGTCTCAGACATGCTGTAGGGCTGGGGGGCAACACCGGAGAACCTAGCCTGTAAGAGTTTGAAAAACCCCTCCACAGTCCAGGCTTCCCCCGTCCGGTGCGCAAGGATGAGGTTTGCCCACTGATGCGCCTTTCCCTGTAGTCTTGCCCTCATAAAGAGCACCAGAGCCTTTTCCGGTGGCATAGGGCATGTCAGGAACTGAAAATACAGGCTACATTGTAGAACAAAGGCATCAGCATTACGCTCCTCTCCATCGTACATGTCTGGGGAGTCAGTTAAAGAGGGCATTGCAACAGGTTTACCTGCAGTGTCCAAAATGAAACATGACTGCAAATAGTCCAGCTGTACCTGAAAGTCCTCATCATCTTTGGGAGGAGGCAAGCAAGCAACATGCCTCACTCCACTGTCCGCTGCGTTCATTGTAGGTCGGTTATTCTGTAACAACTAGGAGAGAGGGCTGAACGCAAGTGCGGACTGAACAATGAATTAAATGACAAAACTGATACATATACACAAAGCACACAAAACATACCCCAAGAATAATCAAACACCTAACTTATGAACCAAACAACACTAACAGAAATAGCTGGGTGAACAAGGCTAAATAAAAGCAAAGACATCAACAAGCAAAATCACTAGAGAAACCAAAGTCACACAAAATACAAGGAGTACATACAGACTAGTATTACAGACACAAAAGACCAAGATACCAAATCGCATACAAACAAGAGATTAAACACAAGACTTAAATACACTAACCAACCAAGGGACTCAACAAGACACAGCAGAAAGCAATAACGAGGGGGCAGGGGAGTGAAGACAGACACAACTAGGAAATTTCAAAATAAAAGACAAACAGAAGACATGACCGACAGGAGGGAGGCAGGACTGACACTGACCCATTTTCATGCCTGTTTAAAGACTGGTTTAGGCCAGTGGTTAGCAACAACCGAGAGGCCACTTCAGTCGCCGCTTTAAGTCATGCTGGTATTAAAAAATATTTTGTAGGTATTAAAAAGGTATTAAATTCAACTTAAGAATCTTTGTATATACCCTGATGTATTAAATCTGTATTTATATTACCAGCCTGTTACCTTAATTAATGAAATATGCAAACATTGTGTAGAAAAGGAACATTTAATAAACATTAATCATCAAATGAAATGTATTTATATAGTGGTTTTTACACAAAGCACCCTTATAAAAGTCCAGAATCATCAACAACAAAAAAAAAACCCTGGTGAGCAAGCCAAAGGCAACAGTGGTCAAGGAAAATCTCCTTCAAAAACTATAGGAAGAAACCTTGGGAGGAACCAAGACTCACAAGAGGAAACATCATCCTGGTGCCCTTAATACAGGTAATGAGTGGAGGACAGAGAAGCCTCTTAAAGAAGTTGTTACAGGTCTGTAACAAAAAAAAAAAAAACATAATATAAACAAAAAACCTTCATTCCATCATTAAACATGAATAGAACTATAAATAATTTTGTATCTTTGTTTCTTCCAGTGTTACAAGAATAATTTAGACAGGTACATCACTGTTTAAATCTAAGGGACCTTGGTAGTTGGTCATTACAACAACCGGTAGTCCACAGCAGATTCACTGAGCCTGAAAGGGTAAGAGGAATGGTTGTGTGCCAGATGTGGTATTCTTTGACTCTTCTGATAGCTCTCTCCACCAGGATTCAGAGACGAGCTATGGCTTGTGTTTTCTCCATGTCCTCCTTGCTGAAGCAGGTGGATTTCTTGAAGGGGGGGATGATGAGTGTTGCACCAACATCAGACAGCATCTGGTCAATGACAAAGCCCTTGTCTGCCATGCATGCATCTCCTGGTTCCAGTAGGCTGAGAATTCCAGACTGTCTTGTTATTTCCAGTCTTGTTGTGCCAGTCTTTGGCTTGGACTTGGTTTCTCAATTTCCATCACACCCTCGTTCCTCTGTGCTTTACTCCAGTACACCAACCTGGATGCTGAGGGAGCAACCGACTCCCAAAAGATCAAAAATACCTTCTCTGATGGAAAACGGGTGTAGAATCTGAACTTCTCATCAGTTGCACAAAATCTGTTGATTTGCAGGCCCCTGAGCTGAGATTCTAATTCTCTGACCTTGGCCTCCAATTCTCTGATTTTTTCAGCAGCAGCATCCAGGGCACCTGAAAAATGCCGACAAAAGCATCAGGGTAAAATGTCGTCTTTACAATACAGACATTTATATGGAAGCCCATTCCCACCACCTAAAGTAAAAAAAAACAGCACATATATTTTTTTCTCATTATTAAGTAAATTGCTATCTCATTATTTCGAGATACTAAGTCATTATTTTGAGATACTATAGTATATAATGACTTAGTATCTCAAAATAATGAGATAGCAATTTTTATTTTTTATTTTAGGTGGCGGAAATGGGCTTCCATACATTCCATTTATCTTCTTTATCAGAGCACTGTGTTTTAGAGCAGTATTGTGTAGCTCTTGTCGTGATGAAACGTTTAAAACGTGAGTCAGCTGCCCTCTAGTGGCTGGCTGCAGTACAACTTTTAACCCCGCCCATTCCCATGTTGGTGAACGGGCCGGACGACAAACTTTGAATTTTTATTACACGTAAAATAAGTTTTTTGAGCAATTATATTTTGTCAATTCTGTAAGACCCCATTGCGTTAGTATCTCTTCCAGTGTTTTTCTCTATGATAAACAGATTTTATAGAAGTTATTAAGTGTTACTTAAAGGGGTGTGGCGATAAGGTGATTGACAGTTAATAGCTGCGTTGGTTGACATCTAATACCAGACGCTCAAACGTGAACGCGAAACTCTCGACAGCAAAACTCTCGACAGCAATATTAAAACCTTTTACCTTTGTTTATTTTGTAAAACGTCAAAAGTGTCTATACTGGTGGGCGTATCCTAACAAATGTCGGAGCGGAGATAGGTCTCTGGCGGAGATACTGTCCTGCCTACCGGTTCTAATGCGCATGCTCTGGCTGCAATTTTCAAGATGGCAGCGTCCTTGTGGCCATCTTGGTGGCTTCAAAAACTCACAATGGGAGTCAACGGTGACGTACCGTCCATTTTATATACAGTCAATGTCACTGACCCGAGCTCTCGCCTCGCTGGAGCGGCGGGTAGTTTGCGCCCGTGTTAAACGCGAGGTCAGTGATAAGAGCAATGAATAGCCAACCATATGACCATAAAATAGCTTTATTGCAATGTGCTGTTATGGTACCAGACTAGGAGGGTTTGGGTTAGCTAACGTTTATATTAAAACTTGTCAGAAAGCTCCCTGAAACATAAAGTTACATTACTCTCTGGCCACGTCCAAAACTGCTACTACACTGAATGTGTAAAAAATAAAATATAATGAATAAAACAAATAAACGAATAAATAAAAGGACACCATGGTTTGAAGTGTTTTCAGTAGTGCAGTATGTAATGTTCCAGAGTGTGCTGTTTGGGACACGGACTGTCCAACATTAACGTTAGTCTTGTCTAGTCAGGAAACCTTAACATACATTTTTTGTCATTTCATTTCAGCATGCCACCAAAGAAACAAATAAAACCACAGGACACAACACTCCTGAGTTTTTTTTTTTAAGAGCGGAAATAGTTTAAGTAAATAATAATAATCAAACCTGTTATATTATTTTAAATATTATGTATCACCTTATTAGGAGAGTACTGGTACAAAGATACAGTAACAGTGCAGAAGCTGCAGAGATCATTCATGCTTTGCCTTCAGAGGTACATGGATTATTTGGGCAAGTGGAAGCTCTGGTCAGGTTGCTTTTAGTAGTCCATGTTTCATCCTCTGAGGCAGAGAGAAGTTTTTTGGTTATATCTGAATATAATCCATACATTGCATGCATAATTTATTTAAAGTTTGTGGACAACAGTCATGTTGTATTTTGTTTATTATTTGCAATTTACCGTAATTCCACAAATGTTCTATGTCACTATACATACAGTGATTAACTACCTTACCTACAGTGGAATCAGTTTATATTAATATTTTAGAGGATAGGGTGGGCTTTGATTTGATAGCAAATGTATGTCTGTCTGCGGGTTAGGAGGCGCCGAGGCCGCTGGAGCATCTGGGGAGGAACATGGACATGCCCTTGCGCCGCCCCTCAGTCCCCTCTTCCTCCCCACATTGCCAATGGGGTCGGTCTGATGAGACATGAGGGCCCGACGCATAGGCTCATAGCACCCCCCCCAAAAAAGTCTTAGGAAAATCCACCATACTGGTGGAGAAGACCACTCCAGGAAGAGGTGTAGTAGCACCTACAGTCTCAGACATGCTGTAGGGCTGGGGGGCAACACCGGAGAACCTAGCCTGTAAGAGTTTGAAAAACCCCTCCACAGTCCAGGCTTCCCCCGTCCGGTGCGCAAGGATGAGGTTTGCCCACTGAAGCGCCTTTCCCTGTAGTCTTGCCCTCATAAAGAGCACCAGAGCCTTTTCCGGTGGCATAGGGCATGTCAGGAACTGAAAATACAGGCTACATTGTAGAACAAAGGCATCAGCATTACGCTCCTCTCCATCGTACATGTCTGGGGAGTCAGTTAAAGAGGGCATTGCAACAGGTTTACCTGCAGTGTCCAAAATGAAACATGACTGCAAATAGTCCAGCTGTACCTGAAAGTCCTCATCATCTTTGGGAGGAGGCAAGCAAGCAACATGCCTCACTCCACTGTCCGCTGCGTTCATTGTAGGTCGGTTATTCTGTAACAACTAGGAGAGAGGGCTGAACGCAAGTGCGGACTGAACAATGAATTTAATGACAAAACTGATACATATACACAAAGCACACAAAACATACCCCAAGAATAATCAAACACCTAACTTATGAACCAAACAACACTAACAGAAATAGCTGGGTGAACAAGGCTAAATAAAAGCAAAGACATCAACAAGCAAAATCACTAGAGAAACCAAAGTCACACAAAATACAAGGAGTACATACAGACTAGTATTACAGACACAAAAGACCAAGATACCAAATCGCATACAAACAAGAGATTAAACACAAGACTTAAATACACTAACCAACCAAGGGACTCAACAAGACACAGCAGAAAGCAATAACGAGGGGGCAGGGGAGTGAAGACAGACACAACTAGGAAATTTCAAAATAAAAGACAAACAGAAGACATGACCGACAGGAGGGAGGCAGGACTGACACTGACCCATTTTCATGCCTGTTTAAAGACTGGTTTAGGCCAGTGGTTAGTAACAACCGAGAGGCCACTTCAGTCGCCGCTTTAAGTCATGCTGGTATTAAAAAATATTTTGTAGGTATTAAAAAGGTATTAAATTCAACTTAAGAATCTTTGTATATACCCTGATGTATTAAATCTGTATTTATATTACCAGCCTGTTACCTTAATTAATGAAATATGCAAACATTGTGTAGAAAAGGAACATTTAATAAACATTAATCATCAAATGAAATGTATTTATATAGTGGTTTTTACACAAAGCACCCTTATAGAAGTCCAGAATCATCAACAACAAAAAAAAAAACCCTGGTGAGCAAGCCAAAGGCAACAGTGGTCAAGGAAAATCTCCTTCAAAAACTATAGGAAGAAACCTTGGGAGGAACCAAGACTCACAAGAGGAAACATCATCCTGGTGCCCTTAATACAGGTAATGAGTGGAGGACAGAGAAGCCTCTTAAAGAAGTTGTTACAGGTCTGTAACAAAAAAAAAAAAAACATAATATAAACAAAAAACCTTCATTCCATCATTAAACATGAATAGAACTATAAATAATTTTGTATCTTTGTTTCTTCCAGTGTTAGAAGAATAATTTAGACAGGTACATCACTGTTTAAATCTAAGGGACCTTGGTAGTTGGTCATTACAACAACCGGTAGTCCACAGCAGATTCACTGAGCCTGAAAGGGTAAGAGGAATGGTTGTGTCCCAGATGTGGTATTCTTTGACTCTTCTGATAGCTCTCTCCACCAGGATTCAGAGACGAGCTATGGCTTGTGTTTTCTCCGTGTCCTCCTTGCTGAAGCAGGTGGATTTCTTGAAGGGGGGGATGATGAGTGTTGCACCAACATCAGACAGCATCTGGTCAATGATAAAGCCCTTGTCTGCCCTTGTCTCCTGGTTCCAGTAGGCTGAGAATTCCAGACTGTCTTGTTATTTCTTTGTCAGACACTGCCCCTGTGAAGAGCTTTGAAACAAAGGTGATTACACCACATAGGGCAACACCTATCAGTGCTCTAAAAGTTGTGTGATTCTTGTACACTGAAAATGTTTCAGACTGGAGTGTAAGCGATGATGGAGTTTTGCATCTGATTTCTGTACAGTCCAGGATCACTCTTAACGTTTGAACAGTACTGTTTAAACTTCTCTGGCATGGTTGCTTGGACCTGTTCCCTTTACATCCAGGTTGGCACTGACCCCAAGACCAGGTATAAATAGTTGGCCCATGTGATGAGAACTCTGCTTACAGTTGTTGTGCTGACCCCAAAGATGTCTGCAAGAACCTTCTCTTTCAGGCCAACTGCAACACAGCAGCAGTACATGAACAATTCATCCACAAGTGCCAGTCTTTGGTTTGGACTTGGTTTCTCAATTTCCATCACACCCTCGTTCAATACTGTTCATTTGTTAAAAAACATCTGCAATACATTAGCGTATACCCGATTATTGGTTATGATTTTTTAAATTCCTGTTTGATTTTTGGGTCTGGGGTAAAAAGTAAAAAAAAAATACATAAACATTTTAGGTTTATATACTATATGTATTTTATACACACACTATGTTTTATACACGCACTCCTTTATAATCGTGTGTCCTGTAATCAATAGATTAACATAAATACTGCGTCCTGCTTTAAAAATGTGATTTGCATATCTGTCACGTGCTGCATGCCGGCGTGATGTTTGTTGGACACGCCCCCACGCGATGCGATGCTGGCGACTCGGCGACGGAGAGCGATTTTATCGCTTTCGGTGTGAACGCACAGTTAAATGCGAGGTCAGTGATAAGAGCAATGAATAGCCAACCATATGACCATAAAATAGCTTTATTGTAATGTGCTGTTATGGTACCAGACTAGGAGGGTTTGGGTTAGCTAACGTTTATATTAAAACTTGTCAGAAAGCTCTCTGAAACATAAAGTTACATTACTCTCTGGCCACGTCCAAAACTGCTACTACACTGAATGTGTAAAAAATAAAATATAATGAATAAAACAAATAAACGAATAAATAAAAGGACACCATGGTTTGAAGTGTTTTCAGTAGTGCAGTATGTAATGTTCCAGAGTGTGCTGTTTGGGACACGGACTGTCCAACATTAACGTTAGTCTTGTCTAGTCAGGAAACCTTAACATACATTTTTTGTCATTTCATTTCAGCATGCCACCAAAGAAACAAATAAAACCACAGGACACAACACTCCTGAGTTTTTTTTTTAAAGAGCGGAAATAGTTTAAGTAAATAATAATAATCAAACCTGTTATATTATTTTAAATATTATGTATCACCTTATTAGGAGAGTACTGGTACAAAGATACAGTAACAGTGCAGAAGCTGCAGAGATCATTCATGCTTTGCCTTCAGAGGTACATGGATTATTTGGGCAAGTGGAAGCTCTGGTTGCTTTTAGTAGTCCATGTTTCATCCTCTGAGGCAGAGAGAAGTTTTTTGGTTATATCTGAATATAATCCATACATTGCATGCATAATTTATTTAAAGTTTGTGGACAACAGTCATGTTGTATTTTGTTTATTTGCAATTTACCGTAATTCCACAAATGTTCTATGTCACTATACATACAGTGATTAACTACCTTGCCTACAGTGGAATCAGTTTATATTAATATTTTAGAGGATAGGATGGGCTTTGATTTGATAGCAAATGTATGTCTGTCTGCGGGTTAGGAGGCGCCGAGGCCGCTGGAGCATCTGGGGAGGAACATGGACATGCCCTTGCGCCGCCCCTCAGTCCCCTCTTCCTC
The DNA here is from genome assembly GCF_052324685.1 of Brachyhypopomus gauderio. Classification (NCBI taxonomy): domain Eukaryota; kingdom Metazoa; phylum Chordata; class Actinopteri; order Gymnotiformes; family Hypopomidae; genus Brachyhypopomus; species Brachyhypopomus gauderio. The sequence goes on from NW_027507182.1 coordinate 80,398, forward strand.
CCCACATTGCCAATGGGGTCGGTCTGATGAGACATGAGGGCCCGACGCATAGGCTCATAGCACCCCCCCAAAAAAAGTCTTAGGAAAATCCACCATACTGGTGGAGAAGACCACTCCAGGAAGAGGTGTAGTAGCACCTACAGTCTCAGACATGCTGTAGGGCTGGGGGGCAACACCGGAGAACCTAGCCTGTAAGAGTTTGAAAAACCCCTCCACAGTCCAGGCTTCCTCCGTCCGGTGCGCAAGGATGATGTTTGCCCACTGAAGCGCCTTTCCCTGTAGTCTTGCCCTCATAAAGAGCACCAGAGCCTTTTCCGGTGGCATAGGGCATGTCAGGAACTGAAAATACAGGCTACATTGTAGAACAAAGGCATCAGCATTACGCTCCTCTCCATCGTACATGTCTGGGGAGTCAGTTAAAGAGGGCATTGCAACAGGTTTACCTGCAGTGTCCAAAATGAAACATGACTGCAAATAGTCCAGCTGTACCTGAAAGTCCTCATCATCTTTGGGAGGAGGCAAGCAAGCAACATGCCTCACTCCACTGTCCGCTGCGTTCATTGTAGGTCGGTTATTCGGTAACAACTAGGAGAGAGGGCTGAACGCAAGTGCGGACTGAACAATGAATTTAATGACAAAACTGATACATATACACAAAGCACACAAAACATACCCCAAGAATAATCAAACACCTAACTTATGAACCAAACAACACTAACAGGAATAGCTGGGTGGACAAGGCTAAATAAAAGCAAAGACATCAACAAGCAATACCCCTAGAGAAACCAAAGTCACACAAAATACAAGGAGTACATACAGACTAGTATTACAGACACAAAAGACCAAGATACCAAATCGCATACAAACAAGAGATTAAACACAAGACTTAAATACACTAACCGACCAAGGGACTCAACAAGACACAGCAGAAAGCAATAACGAGGGGGCAGGGGAGTGAAGACAGACACAACTAAGAAATTTCAAAATAAAAGACAAACAGAAGACATGACCGACAGGAGGGAGGCAGGACTGACACTGACCCATTTTCATGCCTGTTTAAAGACTGGTTTAGGCCAGTGGTTAGCAACAACCGAGAGGCCACTTCAGTCGCCGCTTTAAGTCATGCTGGTATTAAAAAATATTTTGTAGGTATTAAAAAGGTATTAAATTCAACTTAAGAATCTCTGTATATACCCTGATGTATTAAATCTGTATTTATATTACCAGCCTGTTACCTTAATTAATGAAATATGCAAACATTGTGTAGAAAAGGAACATTTAATAAACATTAATCATCAAATGAAATGTATTTATATAGTGGTTTTTACACAAAGCACCCTTATAGAAGTCCAGAATCATCAACAACAAAAAAAAAAACCCTGGTGAGCAAGCCAAAGGCAACAGTGGTCAAGGAAAATCTCCTTCAAAAACTATAGGAAGAAACCTTGGGAGGAACCAAGACTCACAAGAGGAAACATCATCCTGGTGCCATTAATACAGGTAATGAGTGGAGGACAGAGAAGCCTCTTAAAGAAGTTGTTACAGGTCTGTAACAAAAAAAAAAACATAATATAAACAAAAAACCTTCATTCCATCATTAAACATGAATAGAACTATAAATAATTTTGTATCTTTGTTTCTTCCAGTGTTACAAGAATAATTTAGACAGGTACATCACTGTTTAAATCTAAGGGACCTTGGTAGTTGGTCATTACAACAACCGGTAGTCCACAGCAGATTCACTGAGCCTGAAAGGGTAAGAGGAATGGTTGTGTGCCAGATGTGGTATTCTTTGACTCTTCTGATAGCTCTCTCCACCAGGATTCAGAGACGAGCTATGGCTTGTGTTTTCTCCGTGTCCTCCTTGCTGAAGCAGGTGGATTTCTTGAAGGGGGGGATGATGAGTGTTGCACCAACATCAGACAGCATCTGGTCAATGATAAAGCCCTTGTCTGCCCTTGTCTCCTGGTTCCAGTAGGCTGAGAATTCCAGACTGTCTTGTTATTTCTTTGTCAGACACTGCCCCTGTGAAGAGCTTTGAAACAAAGGTGATTACACCACATAGGGCAACACCTATCAGTGCTCTAAAAGTTGTGTGATTCTTGTACACTGAAAATGTTTCAGACTGGAGTGTAAGCGATGATGGAGTTTTGCATCTGATTTCTGTACAGTCCAGGATCACTCTTAACGTTTGAACAGTACTGTTTAAACTTCTCTGGCATGGTTGCTTGGACCTGTTCCCTTTACATCCAGGTTGGCACTGACCCCAAGACCAGGTATAAATAGTTGGCCCATGTGATGAGAACTCTGCTTACAGTTGTTGTGCTGACCCCAAAGATGTCTGCAAGAACCTTCTCTTTCAGGCCAACTGCAACACAGCAGCAGTACCTGAACAATTAATCCACAAGTGCCAGTCTTTGGTTTGGACTTGGTTTCTCAATTTCCATCACACCCTCGTTCAATACTGTTCATTTGTTAAAAAACATCTGCAATACATTAGCGTATACCCGATTATTGGTTATGATTTTTTAAATTCCTGTTTGATTTTTGGGTCTGGGGTAAAAAGTAAAAAAAAAAAACATAAACATTTTAGGTTTATATACTATATGTATTTTATACACACACTATGTTTTATACACGCACTCCTTTATAATCGTGTGTCCTGTAATCAATAGATTAACATAAATACTGCGTCCTGCTTTAAAAATGTGATTTGCATATCTGTCACGTGCTGCATGCCGGCGTGATGTTTGTTGGACACGCCCCCACGCGATGCGATGCTGGCGACTCGGCGACGGAGAGCGATTTTATCGCTTTCGGTGTGAACGCACAGTTAAATGCGAGGTCAGTGATAAGAGCAATGAATAGCCAACCATATGACCATAAAATAGCTTTATTGTAATGTGCTGTTATGGTACCAGACTAGGAGGGTTTGGGTTAGCTAACGTTTATATTAAAACTTGTCAGAAAGCTCTCTGAAACATAAAGTTACATTACTCTCTGGCCACGTCCAAAACTGCTACTACACTGAATGTGTAAAAAATAAAATATAATGAATAAAACAAATAAACGAATAAATAAAAGGACACCATGGTTTGAAGTGTTTTCAGTAGTGCAGTATGTAATGTTCCAGAGTGTGCTGTTTGGGACACGGACTGTCCAACATTAACGTTAGTCTTGTCTAGTCA